>NW_027187302.1:1972955-2015806 GCF_028583685.1 Petaurus breviceps papuanus
CTTCTTCTTCTTCTTCTTCTTCTTCTTCTTCTTCTTCTTCTTCTTCTCCTTCTTCTTCTTCTTCTCCTCCTCCTTCTCCTTCTTCTCTTCTTCTTCTCCTCCTCCTTCTCCTTCTTCTTCTTCTCTTCTTCTTCTCTTCTTCTTCTCCTTCTCCTTCTTCTTCTCCTTCTTCTTCTCTTCTTCTCCTTCTTCTTCTCTTCTTCTTCTTCTTCTTCTCCTCCTCCTCCTTCTTCTCCTTCTTCTCTTCTTTTCTTCTTCTTCTGCTTCTTCTTCTTCTCTTCCTCCTCCTCCTCTTCTTTCTTCTCCCTTTCTCTCTCTCTCTGTCTCTCTCTCTCTCTGTCTCTGTCTCTCTCTGTCTCTGTCTCTCTCCACCCCTTTCTCTTTCTCTCCTCGGCTCTCATAGATTTAATTATCCTCTCTATATAAATGATTACCAGATTTATATATCCAACCCCATTATTTCTCCTGAGTTCTGGTTCCTGACTATTGTATGTTTCAAAACGGATGCTCCCTAGTTATTTCAAATTCAGTATATGCTAGACATAACTCATTGTTTTTCCCTCCCCAAACCTGCCCCTTTTCAGAACTCATTTGTTTGTGTCCCAGCATGCCACCATCCTTCCAGCCACCCGGGTCATAATTTCTTATGTAATTCATGCCTTTTAAAGTATTTTCACTTGACACAAAATTGATGATCATTCATAACACATGATGTATATCTATATGCTAATTCTATGCTGGGGAGGGGGAAAATGGAGGCTGCCAGTAACCAGCTGAAAATACACAGAATTTGACTCAATGAAAGGTTTAAATTTCTATCCAAGATACTAAGGCAACCTGAGGGCTCCATAAACTGAGGGTGACAAAAGAGCTCTGTGGTTATGATTTTTAAAATTTTTATCAGCTCCTAAAACTGCAGAGAGAAAAAGATAACCCACATGAAAGAAGATCAATTTTCTCTAGTCTAAAGGAAACTATTGTGATCAAATGAGATAATATTTGTAAAGCCCTTAGCATAGTGACACTTAATATTTGTAAATAATATTTGTAAAGCCCTTCACATAGTAGGCACTTAATTCATACTAGTTCCCTTCCCCTCCTTCCCTCTTCTCCTCCCATTATTATGACTAGAATCTTATGCTAAAAGTATGTAACTATTCTAGTTATAACTTGCAAAGTTGTACTTTGGGTGCCTCTGACAAATCTCCCCTTTTCCAGAGGGGTCAGGACCAAAAAGGTCAAGTCTTTGGGCCATCTACTGGAAAGAGAAAGGTGTGATCTGGAAACAATCTGCCCCTTCCCTTTCCTGTTGGGAGGAGGGAATAGGAAAAAAAAAAGAATGAATGCTAAGCCAAACCTTGCTCCACAGCTGGACTTGCTCCTGACATTTAAATTTGTACATGTTGGGGCAGCTAGGTGGTGCAGTGAATAGAGCACTGGCCCTGGAGTCAGGAAGACCTGAGTTCAAATTCAACCTCAGACACTTAACACTTACTGGCCATGTGACCTTGGGCAAGTCACTTAACCCCAATTGCCCTCCAAAAAGCAAAAATAAATAAATAAATAAAATTGTACATGTTGGCTTTCTCAACAAACTGTAAGTTTTTTTTTAGAGGAGGGAAGGCAAGACAATTGGGGTTAAGTGACTTGCCCAAGGTCACACACCTAGTGTCAAGTGTCTGAAGTAAAATTTGAACTCAGATCTTCCTACTCCAGGGTCAGTGCTCTATTCACTGTGCCACCTTGCTGTCCCTTAGAATATAAGTTTATTGAGGGCAGAGATTGTTTCTTGTTTCCTTTGAAACTCTATCACCTAGAACAACAGTGGCTAGCACATAGTAGGTGCTTAAAATGTTTGATGATTGATTAAAAGAAATGAAAAGATAAATGACATATTATACTTTCATCCAGGTTCATAGGGAAGAGCAAACTAAACCCGCTTATCATGCCTTTTAAAAGCTCTCAGTACTTTAGGAATATATATTTTTTGAGGTAGAAAGAGATCTTAAACGTCACTGAATCCCATGCTGTCATTTTATGTTCGAAGACAATGAGATCCACAGAGGTGAAGTGTCTTACTGAAGGTCAAAAAGGTAGTAAGTAGCAGAAAAGAAAAAAGAACGAAGTTTTCTGGAAATCCAGTCTTTTTTCCACTGTACTTAATCTTTCTCCTTCAAGAGGCTTCTGAAGTGCCCAGCCAGGGACTGATGGATTGTAAAATCCACAATTTTATTGACACTCTTCTAAAG
This sequence comes from Petaurus breviceps papuanus, assembly GCF_028583685.1. NCBI lineage: Eukaryota > Metazoa > Chordata > Mammalia > Diprotodontia > Petauridae > Petaurus > Petaurus breviceps. The sequence goes on from NW_027187302.1 coordinate 1,975,205, forward strand.
TATAAGGAACCATTGCCAAAACCCTGGGGGGAATAAGAGAAGAGGAGGGAAACCAGTGCAGAACTATTATTCCAAATTGGCTCAAGGGAAAGAGAGAAAATGCCAACCATGAACTATTTAAAATTTTTTTTTCGGACTAAATCATCATGAACAAACTTTAATTTGTTTTTATAAGGCTTCTCCAAAGAATTGCATCAAAGCACTGAGTCCCCAGAATTATAAACCTGTCCCTCTTCTAGGGGAGCCCAGCAACTGCTGGATTAGGGAAGGGCATGCTAGGATGGCAGTCATGTTTGGTCAAACTGGATGGCACAAGAAACAAGGAAACTTACTGTAAGGGCCAGTGGAGGTAATAGTAACAGAGATCTTGTCTCTCTTTGCTTTCAAATGCCACCTACAGGCAGGGTCAGGGTGGGAAAGAGGCTACACTAAGCAAAATTCATGAGAGGTGGGCAACATTTAGCAGCTGATGGAGTTGGCTTTGGAACACAGGGAAATCCTGCTTCATATCTATAGAGGTTGTATGACCATGGATAAGTTCTTTAACTTCTGATCATTCTTTCTATTTAACCCAGGTTGGAAATGCAGTGACCACTCCTAGGGCTAACCCCTCTGCTGACAGACAGAAACATTGACCTGTATCATTTCCAACCACGACCTATTCACTCCTTCTCAGGCAGCATGGTAGTCTCTCACTCCTGGGCACTCATTCTATTAGTGTCAGACTTCATGTGGACACCTGATTGGTTTTTTAGTCTCACTGCAGGTCAGAATTCCCAAATTGAGGTGATCCCTCAGTCTCTCCAGGAGCAGAGATAACAGGCATATGGCATCATGCTTGGTCATTCTCTTGGACTATAAATTACAGAGATGATAACAATATGCATTGGGGAAAGTTTTTTCACTAGGAACTCATTTTATCAATGAAAATATGTAAAGAAAGAAAGAAAGAAAGAGAGAAAGAGAGAGAGAGAGAAAGAAAGAGAGAAAGAGAGAAAGAAAGAAAGAAAGAAAGAAAGAAAGAAAGAAAGAAAGAAAGAAAGAAAGAAAGAAAGAAAGAAAGAAAGAAAGGAAGGAAGGAAGGAAGGAAGGAAGGAAGGAAGGAAGGAAGGAAGGAAGGAAGGAAGGAAGGAAGGAAGGAAGGAAGAAAAAAACCCAATGAATGGCAGCATGATATAATGGATAGATAGCCAGCCTTGAAGTCAGAGAGGCCTGGGTACATGACTCATCTTCCTTAGCTATCTATGTGACCCCAGGCAAGTCATTTGGTGACTTATAGAGTCCCAGGTAACTCTGAAGGATTCTATTGCACAGAGGTTACTATTCTCTACTAATAGAGGGAATTTTCTCACCAATAGTTCTCTAGACCCATGAAATCATGGGGCTGGTCCCAAACAAATAACACAAAGGTAGTTAGAGCAAAATGAAATTTCTGACTCCAAAGATACACACACACATACACACACATATGATTATAGATATATATTAAATATATATTTATATGTGCATATATCTATATAATCTATATTACATATCTCATCTATCTATATCATATATGTATGCATGTATGTGAATGTATGTATGTATTATGTGTGTATATGTATGTATATCTTTCTTTCTTACCCAACTTGACACTTGGATGGCTCCACAGTTTCATAAGAATAGGTGATCTTTCTGCTGATCCAAGTTACAGCCCCTAGCCCTCAAGCTCTGTCTATGCTGTAGGAAATGTTCACCCAGAGGCTGTATGGCCAACTTTTGGGAATGTCACTCTCTACCTTGCCGCTGTCCTTTGGCTGCCTTTTCCCTCTGCTTGTATGACCCCTACTCCCATTGATGAGCTCCTTCTGGAGCTTCCTTTTTGAGGTAGGGTCCTGACCAAACACCCTCTGTTCTACAGATTTTACTACCTACTGGGTAACTCTCTTCCTCCCCATTTTAGTTCCCTTTTTACATGTGATCTTCTTCCATTGTAATGTAAACTCCCTGAGGGCAGGACCTGTCTTTCTTTTGGCTTGTATTTGTATCCCCAGCACTTGGCTTAGTGCCTGGTACATAATGAATCCTTAATAAATGCTTGTTGACTAAAAATATTCCTATGTCTGGAAGGGGACTGTACTTCTAAGGTCTCTCCTACCAACAAGGTCCATTTTAAATTACAGGGGAATAAGAAAGCTAGGGGAGACTGGGACCTTATCTCAGAAATACTTCTGATCTAGTTGGGAAGTAAAACACATGAAACACAGCAATCACAAAATAAATTTTATTATTAGTCATGTCTGACTCTTTGTGAATCTATTTTGGGTTTTCTTGGCAAACATACTAAAATGGTTTGCTATTTCCTTCTCCAGATCATTCTACAGATGAGGAAACTGAGGCAAACAGGGTTAAGTGACTTGCCCAGGGTTGCACAAGCTAGTAGATGTCTGAGGCAGGATTTGAATTCAGGAAAATAAACCTTCTTGATTCTAGGCTGGGAACTCTATCCACTGTACCACCTATCTGCCCACCATAAAAATATACCAACAGTTAAAAAAATATCATGAAAATTCACAATGTATTTAAAATTAAGGGGGCATTATAGTGAGATAATCTGAGAAGACTTCCTCAGGGAACCATGTTCTACCTACAGATATAGACAGGGAAAAAAATGAACAACAGCCTAAAATCACAAGCTTCCAAAGAAGCCAAAATTTTGTGGATACTTGTAAAACATATTAATGAAGTTAGATGAATGAATGAAGCAGCATTAATTAAGCACTTACTATGTTCCAGGTATAATGCTTAGTGTAAGGATATAAATAGAACAGTGAGAGACTGGTCTTAAGGACCTCAGCTCAATTAGAGGAGATAATACTTGGAGGAGGGTTCAGTTACAGGGCTAATGCAAAGGATAGGGGTCCTAAGGGTGAGCAGTGGGGTGGATGGCTAGGTCTGAGAGGTTGATGTCACTGATTTTTGCTTCTGTGAGTGGGAAAACTAAAGCTTTTATTTCATCAGAATAGTGAGCTCCCAGCAGGGAGCTTTCTCTACTAATGCAGATTAGCATCTTCTCTACAACTTAGAATTTTAGGGATTTACATGAACATAAAGAAGTCACATGATGTGCTCAAGGTCATACAATCTTTTTATACCAAATGAGAAATTTTAAGATTTAACCTAGGAGTAAGTTCCAAAATCATAGACCAAAAACTTGCCTCTTAAAAAGCCCTTTTGGAATTATCTATAAAATGGATATGATGAGTTCATAAAATCACACATTTAGATCTGGGAGGAACATCAGAGATCATTTAAAGATCATTTAACCCACAATGGTCTTATTTTATATATGAGGAAGCTAAATCCCAGAGGAGTTAGACGAGTACCCTAAGGAAGAAGTAGGAGTTGAATCTGGTTCCTCTGACTTCATTTGTAGTACTAATTCCATCATGCCATGCCACCTTTCTCTTAACTAAGTTAAAATAAAAGGAAAAGACAAGGAGGTCTAATGGTCTGGAAAATGGGGAGATTGTTGAAAGTACCAGGAAATTTTCACTGTTGAAGTTCTAAAAGGTATTTTCCTTATCCTTATTTCCCTTATTCCCTTCAACCTCACCCTGGGATTTACACACACACACACACACACACACACACACACACACACACACACACACACACACGTAATTGATCTTCAGTTTTGTAATTACCAGAATACAGTCTTTTAGATCATCAAGATAAAGGATATTTGTTGATTTGAATTTCAGGTATAGCATGGTTTTCGTTTAGCAGGTGTACTAATTTCAGAACAGAAATGGAAATTGCTAGCCTGGTCACTCAACCATGGTGACCAACAAAATATAATGTCTTTCTTTTCTAAGAATAACTAATAATATTGCCATATGTACAAATAGCATGTGCTTATGTGCACTAGTCACACTTTACTTAAGATACTATAGACTGTAGACATAACTGGGTAATGGCCAAATATGCACTCATTCTATTCTTCTCTCATTCCATGATTGGGTAGAGAGCATGACCTCCTTCTCTACCCAATGTGCATTTCCCTTCTGGGGGATCCTCAACCACATGGTGGCACTATAAGTCAGGAAGAATGGATAGGTATCTGGGGAAGGTGGGACTCATGGAAGAGAAAGAGAACAGTCAGGACTGTTTATGTCTGTGGATATGTATTTATTATATTCTGAATTATCTGAGGGATGAAATAAAGTCTGCCCTGTATTTGATAGGTATTGTTACTGTGTGTGATTGCATTGGAGGAGAGGGACTTTTGCCTTTTCTGTAGAGGTCTAGATGTGAACTATATTCTGATTCTCAGGGAATATAGTAGGTGGGAGTCAAATGACCCAAATTTAGATGTTCCCATGGGAAACCTAGGTAGGAGTTAAGAAGAGACAAGCCAAAGAATGTGATTTGTGATAATCTCCCAAGCTGGAACCTGATCTTTGCAAGTCCATTGGTATTCTGGGTCACAGGTTATAGTTAATTCACAAAAGTTAGGCTTTTGTTCCAACTTGATAGCCCAATATTTAATATTGGTTTTTGTTCCATGATAACTTCGGGATAAATTGACTTAATTTTCATAAAGCTTGATATGATAACATCTATCAATATATTTAAGAGTCAGTCTACCATCTTGAAAGAAAATGATAACTGAAAAAGGTGATCATATGATTTATTGAAAGTGAGAGGAAGAGAAGTGGAGGCACCTATTGTAGATAGCTTTCTCAAGGAGTTTAGCTACAAGAAGAAATATAGAATGATAGTAGGGATGAAAAGATAAATCAAGGGTTTTTTTGGTTTGTTTTTGTTTTTTAGGATGAAAGAGATAGGGGTACATTTGTAAGCAGTAGGAAAGTTGCCAATAGACAGGGAGAGACTGAAGATTAATGAGAAAGCATAGATGATAGAGGGGGGAATCTGCTAGAGAAGACAGTCTAGAATAAGCTCACTTGTGCATGTAAAGGGATTTGCCTTAGGAAGGGAAAGAGCCACCTCTTCACATGAAATAGGAGTAAAGCAGGAGATAGTAGTGAAAGGCATCTGAGTGATATGAAATGAGGAGGAGGGGAGAAGGGAAAGTTCTTGGCTAATAACCTCAATTTTTTCAGCGAAATATGAAGCAAGGTTCTCAGCCCAGAGACTGGGGGAAGGGAAGCTATGGGAGATTTGAGGAGCCAAGAAAAGGTTTGCCCATGGTGAGTGGGATAGTGAATTGATTAGGGAGGTATAAAATGGATTGCTGTAATGAGGGCCCAGTTTAGATTACATAATGTAAATTTGTAGTGTGATCAGTCAACACAGTTTCATGATTTTCTTTAGCATCATTCAGCAGATATAGCAAATAAAGCAGTGGATGGTGAGAGTAATCCAAAGGTAGAGTTTTTGCAGGATAAAAACTTTGATAGATTAAAGAAACTAGGGACTTGAGAAAAGAAGACAATATAGAGTTGAATTGGTTTACCAAGGGATTGAGATAAGAAATACAAGAGACTGTAGCTAGGGCAGGGATGATGTCAAGGGCAGAAACTGAGGCATGGAAGGATTGGGGGTCATGGTGAGGATCAAAAACTGGGTTAGGAGTTGTGAGGCAGAGAGGGATATGGCATGACAGATTATGATCAGATAAAGGAATTGAAGAATTTATGAAAATGGATATGTAGCACTTGAAGGGGATGGCAAAAGCATGGATATGACTATCCTTTGTGTGACTGAGACAGGGTAGAAGAGTAAGTTGGGAAACGAGTAAGTTGAAGAATTGGGAGATTAGGGCATTTGGAGGAGTATCAATATGAATGTTGAGTTGTATTAATCTCTATGTTCATTCTTATCGTGCTTATTAAAATTAGTATATTGATTGATGTCTATGCCTTCCTTACTTTATATAGGTGCATTGATAAAATACACCTGAATAGTTTAAGCATTTCTAAGCACAGAAGAATGCAAATCCTTTCCTTGAATTCATAATACAACTGTATCTCCCAGCATCTTGTGACCTTACCTACCTAATTATTTGGGGGTGGAGGGAAAGATGGGGAATTATCCAACACTGGGGGAAAAATACACTATATAATACATATTATTGATTTCTTCCATATGGGAAACTCACAATGAAAGAAAGAAAGAGAAGGAACAATAAAGGAAGAAAGAGAAGGAAAAAGGAAGGAAAGATAGAGGAAGCAAGAAAAGAAAAAAGAGAAAGAAGAAAGAAAGGAAGGAAAGAAGGAAGGAGAAGAGATGGAAGGAAGAGAAAGAGAGAAAGAGAAAGAAAGAAAAAAAGAAAGAGAAAGGAAATGAGACAGCAAGAAAAAGAAAAAGAAGAGAGGAAGAAAGGAAATAAAGAAAGACATACCTGCATGTTCAGAGTATCTTCTAAGGAGGATTTATAGAAAGTCGTTGACAAGAGTGCTGAAAGAAAAGAAATCATGGATAGTTTGTTAATTGCACTGGAGCTGAAAGACCTCACATTGATGAGATCACAGTTCTATTCCACAGTATTAGTTGTTAGCTGGTACAACAATGAAAGAAAGTGCCTCATGATCCAAATTAGAGGCACAATAGGAAAGAGCCATTTTTAGCCAGAGTTCTTTGGGGCTTCCTGTTTTAATATTATAATGGAGGAACATATGTAGGAATTACAGAAATTATACGTGCCCTAGTCTTTTGAAGGTGTTTTAGGTTGTTTAGAAATATCTACATAAATGTAAATCAATAATAGTAAAAGCAACAGTCCTTAAATTATGAGTGGATTTTACTTAATACAGGTGAGGACACTGTTGGAGTGAGGAAGACATGGGAGGAGGGGAAGGGAAGAGAGGTGAGGATCAGTCAGAATCAAAATCACGCAAGAGATACAACTGGATCTCCAGAGAGAACAGGATTCCCAGGGCCCCAGTTTTTGGATGAATGATGTGCAAAGCTTGCAGGGGATCAATGATCAAGATGAGAGACATCCTCCTGTCCTGGCACCCAAGTAACACCAGACTTTTGGTCATTTGTTCATTTCTTCAATGCCAGACATCTGGTCTATCCCTCACAACAAGGATGCAAAAGGATGGGAAATCATCAGTGGCTTTTGTTTGTTTCGTTTTGTACTTAGACAGAAACCTTGTTGAGGTTCATCTGGCTAATTTCTTTCCTCTGACATTACAGGGAGATCATCAAAGTTGCAAGGTTTGCAACTTTCTAGCCGGGGAGAATTCAGATATGGGGGAAAGTCCAGAACAGGGGCAGAATAGGATGCCAGGACGGAGAAGGGGAAATCTCTAGAGCAAAGATAATATGTCACATCATAGGTTCATAGATATAATGCTAGAGGGTACCTCATTTTACATGTGAAGGAGTTAAGGCCTGAGGCTATTAAGTGAACTCCTTGGTCAGAAATTCCAGTCTTGAAGAGCCAGAAATTTTTCCAGGCCACCACAGTAATATTGTGAAGGTAAAAAAGAAAAAAGAAAAGACATATCCAGCTATTTGGGGCAACTGTCCTTTGGTGATTTAAGAAGGTTAGAATAAATGGTGAACAAAACAGCAATGACTGTGGCTGGTTGAGTTTTCAAATTAGAAGCGCATAGGCACTAAAAATTTCAGTCTGATCTCAGAGAAAATCTGGGGAAATTAAACTTGGTGGATGCCTTATATTACTCTGGGAAAAAGACTAAAGATCCAACCATATGGGTAAAGGCAGGTTTAACCCATGAACTTTCATCAAAGTGTGGCAGATTATACTTTCACTGACATAGAGTAATGCAAGAACAGAGAAGTAATCACTGTGAAACGTTCAATTTCGTATAACCTTTTAAGCTCTTAAGAGACAAGGAGGAAACCCAACAAAAACAAACTGCATCAGTTAAGGCTAAAAGGATAGAGATAAGGAAAGCAAAAAAACAAAAAAGCTCAGGGAGAGAATGCAAGTACCAAAGGGTTAAAGAGTATTAGCAGGGCAAATCTATCAAAGGAGAAAAGATGATGAGAGAGAAGGCAGACCTGCTAATAAATGAGCCAGGACACTGGATTAATCATGCCTCCCAAATATGCTGAGATGTTGAGCTCATTCTTTAAATCCATCTTCAATGAAAAAAAATCAAGAAATGAAATATGAGGGGTTTGGAAGACATGAAGACCTTGCAAAAAGAGATCCTGACAAAAACCAGAAGAGAAACCATGCTTACAAGCATGTGTGAAATCAGTTCATTCTGGTTTGCTATCATTTTTTTACCAACTAATTGGAAAACAACTAGTTGAATCTAGCAAAGTAATTGGTTACTGATCCATTAAAAGACTTCTTACCAGGTACTTGAAAAAAGTCAGTTAATTGACTGAACTGAACTCCTTTTTATTCCTATTGCTTTTCATAGAATTATTGATGGATGGTGGAGTATGAATTAGGAGAAGAGAAAAAGGGTTTTCTATCCAGTCTGGTGGAGGTAGGGTGGGGACAACCTTCTGAAGTCACCCCATGTCTTATTCTTTGTCCTGTAACAGATTTTATTTTATAGCAATTGGGGTTAAGTAACTTGCTCAAGGTTACACGGCCAGTTATTATTTCTGGGTGTGGTGCTGAGTATCTGAGCCCGGATTTGATCCAGGTCATCCCGACACTGGAGCTGGTGCTCTTACTCGCTTGAGCCACCTGGTCGCTTCTAAGCAATCGGGGTTAAGTAACTTGCTCAAGGTTACACAACCAGGTGTTTTCTGGGTGGGTGCTAAGTGTCTGAGCCCGGGATTCGATCTCCAGGTCTTCTCAACACTGGAGCCGGTGCTCTTACTCGCTGTGCTACCTGGCCGCCCCCTGTAACAGATTTTAAAGGGTTGGGGCAAGCACACAGGCAAGTCCTTCCCAAATATTTTATATATCTGTATATATATATATATATATATATATATATATACACACACATATATACACGCATATATGTATATATTCTTTATCTATGCACTGTATATGTTGTCTCCTTTGAAAGATTTCATGTTCGTTGACAGCAACAATGGCTTCAATTTGCCCTTTCTATCTCTAACATGGTATCTAGTATATACTTCATTCACTCATTCATTCATTCATTCCATAGGTATTGGATCTGTGATTTCATTGACACAGAGATGTCCGGCTTCAAGAAACCACTTCTACTAACAAGTCAGTACTTTCTCTTCAACTTAGAGTTTTAAAGAGCTGCCTAAATCCCTGAGAGTTTAGATGACTTGTCCAGTTACACAGCCTGTATGTGTCAGAGGAAAGCCTTGAACTCAGGTCTTCCCATTCCAAGACCAGGACTCTCTCTACCACAACCTCTCCTCATGCTACAAACATAGTAATTAAGCAGCCCTCCATAAAGTATATATCAGGCTTACTGTCTCTTCTATATAATACAAGGACTGTTACAAACTATGGTATTGGTATTGCCAGTAGTATAGAGAAAGGATCCAAGAGTGGGGTGGAGAGACAGATTCTCTGCTTTTTGTCCCTGCTCAGTGTGGTTAAGTAGTCTCAGATGCCAAGTGAGCTGATTATCCTTTAAATATAGTCCATCTGACCCTTTACCTATTTGATATCATCTTGCCAGGAAGTTAATGTCTGCAATCCCTTGGGTCATCCAGCCCATACACAAGATAATAGTCATCTAAGTAAAAGGAAAATGCTTAGCAACCCACACAAATCTTTATCCAGTCTCTTCTCCCCTGTGGATATGATGTCAGTAGTAAAATGAAAATCTACCCTTTTTTTCTTCTCCCCTGCATAAATCCTTATTTTCTATGGCAAAGTAGGCAAGTGATGACAGTAAAATTCCTCTTTTACACTTTCCAGGGGGCTTAGGAGAAAACATTACAAATAGGGTGGAAGCATAAAATGAGGAAAATTAATAAATTAAATGGGATATTGCTTGTCATAATAAAGCACATTGCAAGCTCCAGCCAAGGTGGTCAGGATGTACTTTCCTTTTCCTAGGCCAAGAGACACACTCTTCTGAAGGTTGGGATTATTACAGATCCGACTCCAGGGTTGGCTTGGGTACCAGCATCTCTTAAAGTGGCAAGTACTTACCTATAATACATATCAATGATTCTTCCGAGTGGTGTTCCTAAAGGGCCACTATGGTTATCTAAATAGGGTGCTAAGTACTCATTGGCAAATAAACCTACATTTGGGCCTTCGTGAATTTTGCAGCAAAGAAGGCTTATTTTGCCAAGCCTTTATGAGTAATGAGTATATACTTGCAGGGAATAATAGAGAAAACCAGCATAAGAAATTTATCAAGTCTGTGGTGGGAGTGGGAGGAAGGGATGTATATTTATATACCAGTTGAATATAAGCTTCTTGAGGGCAGCAACCAGTTCACTTTTTGTCTTTGTATCCTAAAAGCCTAGAACATTATAAGTCTGTAGGCAGATAAGAAGCATTTATTAAGCCCTTATTATGTGCCAGGCTTTTGCTAAATTATAAATACAAACAAAAAAGAAGATAGCCACTGCCCTCAAAGAGCTTACATTCTAGTGGGACAAAATAGTACAAAAAAGGAATCTGAAAGTTGGTTGCCTAGGGGGCATGGTCTGAAGCATGGTATGGAAAGAAATGAAGTATGGCCTACCTGTGTCCATCACCAAAAAGGAGGACCAAGAGAGGTCTAACCAATGGGAGAAGGGGGCCAGTAGGCTAGAGGGATGTTCTAGGGTTTGAAGGCCCCAGGCATTGAGGAAAGTTTCAGGGTTTGAAGGAAGCATTGTTTAGATTTTGACAATGGTTAATGTTTGCTGTATTTTACTCACTGTTCTAGAACTTTTTTACAGTATTGACACACTTCATTATGAAGCTTTGCATTAATCTAGGTATTTTTAAATATTTATTAAATAAATAAAAACTTAAAAAGGGGTCTCATTAGGTTTCCAGTCAATACTAAAAGCCCAATAGAAAGATAGTAAGCAATTTAACTGATACATGCTTCCAAGAGTAAACCTTTTTCTAAAATATTTAAGCAAAATGAAACACAACATAAATGCAACATCCATAGTATAATTTTAAAAAGCCATCCACAAATGAAATGTCTAAGAAATACTGGTATGCTACAGCTGGAAAGACAGAAAACAAAAAAACTAACAGATCTTTTAACCTAAACCTTTCATTTTATAAGTGAGGAAACTAAGGCTCGATGAGATAAAAATTCATTGTTTAAGGTGAAACAAAGCAGCTAGGTGGCTCAGCAGATTGAACGCTGGACCTGGAGTCAGAGAGACCTAAGTTCAAATCCTGCCTCAGACACTCACTAACTGTATGACCCTGGGTAAGTCACTTAACCTCTGTTTGTCTTAATCCACTAGAGGAGGAAATGGCAAATCATTCCAGTGACTTCACCAAGAGAATCCCATCTGGTATCACAAAGAGTCAGAATTTCTGAACAGTAACAATTTGGACTCTTATAGTAGTCTCCTAATGTCTTCCCACCTCCAGGCTAGAACCCATCCCTACTCCTTTTGAGGCAGCTAGGTGAGTCAGTGGATAGCATGCTTGGTCTGGAGTCAGGAAGACTCATGTTCCTGGGTTCAAAACGGGCCTCAGATACTTACTAGCTGTATGACCCTGTACAAGTCACTTAACCCTGTTTGCTTTAATTTCCTCATCTGTAAAATGAGCTGGAGGGGGAAATGGGAAACCACCCCAGTATATTCACCAAGAAAACCCCAACTGGGGTCACAAAGAGTCAGACATGACTGAAACAACTCAACAACACCAAGCTCGAACAACTAACTAGCTGGTGGTGGAGCTCTTGAGTAAAGATTTAGAGCTGGCAAAGAATAATAGATATTATAGAATTTCTGCAGTCCCATTTCATGTGATTGATAAGAGAAGTAACATGCCTTGTCTAATGAGTCCCACAAGTGGTAAGTATCAAATTTGGCATTAGAACCCAAGACTTGTGACCCCTGCTCCCAGTCCAGTATTCTTTTCACTACCCCTACTTTTATATCACAATATCTTTCTTCAGGCACCTTCAACAAGAAACATGAAATGAAAAAGGAAAGTGAGAAGCCTTGGAAAATGCCTTTCAGGAAAGAAATTTGCTACCAAATATCTAAGTCCCTGGAAACTAGCAGCAGGGAGAGACAGTCATTTGAAAGCAGGGAGGCAGGGAACTCCCAGCAGCTAGGGAGTGTTCCAAGCTGTGCATTTTGTCTGAAAACACTATGGTATCTGTCAGAGGATAAACTTCATTATTACTCAGTAAGATGATAAATGCTCACCCACCACTCCCTTCCCCCATTCCCCCTCAATGGTGTAAACATTGTTGAAGCAGCTTTCCTGTCACTAAGGTGTTTATGAGTATGTTAAATTACAATTTCTCTGACATCTAGACATTTTCCCAAAGCCTGCAGTGTTCTCCCAGTTGGCCAGTTTGGATTCGACTTGGCCATGTGTCCTTCTGACCCACAATCCTTTGCTACAGCAATCCTAAAGCCCCTGCTTTTGTCTATTTTTGCAAATTCTGCTGCTAACCCAACATAGTTCCTTACAACTATTTTTTTTCTTTATTTTTTGTGCTTCTTAAATCATTACATAAGGCTAGATTTTGGGGAAAATAATAGTTTGGTGGTGTTTTTATTCATTTTGGTTTTTAGGCCATTTAGCCTTACAGTAACTTCTGTAGTTTTTACCACTGAAGTTGACCAAACAATTCTACATAACACAAATGGAGTGGGGGAAAAGCAGTTAATGATCATTAAGGAAGCAGTATATCATGGAGGCTAGAGAACCAGCCTAAAGAGCCAGAAAGACCTGGTTCAAGTCCCAATTCTGACCCATATAGGCTACATAACTCCAAATAAGTCATTTAATATCTCCGTGCTTTAGGCAATGCTCTAAGGTGCTTATTTGCTGAGAAGGTGGCATCCTGGTTTAGTAGAGGAAATTTTGCCATTGGAGAATTCCCCATGCCAATAAAACCACAGGTCCCTTTCCTGTCCTAAAGAGAGAAACAAACTACTCTAAGGCAGAGAGGTGGAGTAGAAATATCACCGAATTTGAAGACAGGAAGATCTGAACTTGAATTTTCCCTTTGTGACTTAGAATCTGTCCACCATTGGGCAAGCCTCGGTTTCCTCTTCTTTAAAGTGAAGGTTTGAACTAGAAGACTTCTAATGTCCCCTCTAATTTGAAATCCTACCTTTGTGACCTTGGACAAGTCACTTGACTCCTGGGAATCAATTTCCTTACACGTAAAACAAGGAATTTGGACTAGATGGTCTCTGCTGTCCCTTCCAGACCTACATCTATGATCTTAGGAAAAACAAGATGATATTCAAGCAATACTCCCTCTAGAGTCTGAGAAAGCTTTGTTTTATATTTCATTTCCTACCACTGGATAACTAATTTTAAAATATGATTTTAATTAAGTGATTTTGCAGGAAACAAGTATTTTCAACTAGGATTTTGGTCTTCCAGACCTCTTATTCCTAGTTGCCCAGCCTCTGGAATGCAAGATGTTCCGAGGTAATTTTAATACACTTACAAACATAAGATCAAATTCACCACTTCTAGCTCAAATGGAAGATTTATGGACTCCACATTTGCCTCCAGAAGATTGGATTCCAGTTTCTATTTGAATCTCAGATATACAGGGATGACCTGAGGAGAAGCACTGGCTTTCTGTGCCTCCTCATCAAGGCTCTTTTTCCTTACTCTCTTTTTTTTTCTGGAATGCTTTCCCTTGGCTCAGTCCACCCCTAAGATTGCTGTTATCAGCACTCAAATACCAGTCACTCCCTCATGAAGCAAGAAGAGATACACCGTAAGGTCCCAGGGATGCAGGAAACTGGCATTTCATCAGTTTCCAGGGTTAGAATTTCACTGTCAAGCTCACTATCTGCCCAGCTCTCACAGATAAACAGTGGCAAGGAGTTCACAGCACATTCCTTTCATGCTCACTAATTTCAGAGAAAGACTCTGTAGTCTAATACCAGCACATCCCTTGAAGCCCTATCTGGCATCCCTCTATCTCTGGCTGCCATGTAGTAATTAGTAAAATGGAACCCTGGCTATTTGACTGTATTTGGGCTACTCAGCTGGGTTGTTAGGAAGCTGTGCTCTGAACTTGGCTGGGAAGGGTATTTCACACTGTGGCCTGGAATTAGAAACCCTTCCTTACAATTTAAAATTTTATGAAACAAGTTAAGAGGTAAGCTTTAGCATAGACCATCTATACTTCCCCTCTCCCCAAAGTAATTAGGTAGTCATTGCCCTAATCTCTGCTGCATTTGATGGAAGTTAAAAATGGACCAGACCTGTGATTCCACACAGATTTCTTTGGAATGACTTAAGAAGTAAACTACAGCTAGGAATGCCCAAAGTTCATGCAGCTATAATGAGGTACCTCATGCACTCATCTTTTTTATATTAATGGAAGTTTAAAATAGTATGTGAATATAGGATTACAATGAACAAAAAATGTGTTTTTATCCTGACTCTTCCTCTTGCTTCCTTTAATGGGATAAAAGTGTTATCACAATGTTCGGGTTATATAACAGAATAGTATATGAATATAGGATTAGAATGAAAGAAAATGTGTTTTTATCCTGACTCTCCCTCTTGCTTCCTTTAATGGGATAAAAGTGTTATCACAATGTTTGGGTTATATAATGAGACCTTTTGCTAATCAATTCAGTTTGCAGTTTCATGTTAGAATTGACCCTGAATAACTAGGGGAAAAATCTTTGTAGCAAGAATCTCTAATAATGGTTTCTTATCTAAGGTATAAGGAATGGATTCAAATTTACTAGAGTAAGAGTCATTCCCCAGTACATAAATCATCAAAAGATGATTAAACAGCCAGTTTATAAAAGGAGAGATACAAGCTATCAACGATCACATTATAAAAATGCTCCAAATCACGAATAATTAGAGAAATGTAAATTTAAACCTACTTTGAGATTCTACTTCATACCTCTCCGACTTACAAAGATGATAAAAAAAAAGATTACTTATTGGAGGGACTTAGGGAAAACAAGCACACTAATGTACTAATGGTCAAGCTGTGAATTGGTCAATTTATTCTGAAAAGCAGTTTGAAATCAGATCCTCAGAGTCTACATAACCTTTGATCCAGTAGTACTACTATTAGACTTATACTTCAGAAAGATTGAAGAAAGAGGACAAAGACCCACCAATTAAAATAACATTTATAGCAACTTTCTTTGTAGTATCAAAAAATAAAAATTAAACAAGGAAATTAAAGGTGTACCAACCTATGAGTAATTAAACAAATTATGGTATATAAATATAATGAAATATTAATGCCTCATAAGAAATTATGAAATGGATTATTCCAGAGGAAAGTGGGAAGTGAGTGATGTACAGTGAAGTGAGTAGAACCAGGAAAATAATTTATAGAATGATAATGACAACAAACAGAAAAAACTTTAAAAGACTTTTATGACTAGGGATGAAGCATATTACTTATCTCATACTAAACAAGTGATGGACTTAAAATGCAGAATGAAACATACATTTTTGGACATGTTCAATATGGGGATTTGTTTTGCTTGGTTATGCACATACATTATAAGAGTTTCTGTTTTCTGCCTTCCATTTTGTTATTTGAAGGGAAGTGGGCAGGAGAAAAAAGACATTTTAATTAAAAAAACAAGCAACGACAAAAATATTATCTTCTGAATAATAGCAGTAATTTTCATGTTTTATAGGGGCAATTTTAGTGTAGTGGATAGAGAGGTAGTTTTGTAGTCAAGATGACCTGTCTTCAAATCATACCCCTGACATATACTGACTGGCTGACCCCGGGCAAGATGGTTAACTCTCAGAATCATAAATACCTCTCTGAAACTGCAAGTAGAAAAGAGAGAGGCAGAGACAGAGACAGAGAGACAGAAACACAGACACAGAGAGATGGAACAAGACAGAGACAGAGCAAGATGGAGAGAGATAGAGACAGACATACAGAGAGGCAGGGAGACAGAAAGGCAGAGAGAGACAGAGACAGAGCAAGACAGAGAAACACAGAGAGACAAACAGACAGAAATACATAGACAGATAGGGAGGCAGAGAGGCAGAGAGAGACAAACACAGAGAGAACAAGACATGACTCAGAGGTTAATCTGCAATCTGGAACTTTGTGTCTTCTTTCTCAAAGCTGGAAGCCAGAAGCTAGAAGACCAAAATCTCTCTTCTCTTAAATTCTGCCAATTCTGCCTTTCATAAAGGCCTGGAGCATTCAGTAATCAGTCTCCACCAAAGAAATGAGTGTTATGCAAATTGTCTTTCAGTCTTGGGTTACATTCATATTATAGACGTGTTGCCAAAATGTATCTTTAGCAGAAGTCTCCACAAAGGACATTCTCAACATTGATGAAATCATCAATCCAGATCCCCCCAAAAAGGAGAGTGAAAGGAGTGCTTCAGTTAGTGTCTTGTATTCATAAAATTTTTTTTCTGTATCAGCAAAAGTCTTACACAAACCATTTTATAGTAAATGAATACACCCAATTTACATGTGGAGCATCTAGGACCCATAATAGTTAGGTTATCTGACTCAGGTTAAAAACAAAACAAAACACAATAACCAAAGAAGACTCTTGACTCCTTGTACAGTGATCAATGCTTTAGATTTCTGAGGTTACCATAGGGGTAATTTTCACCCATGAATGTTTCATCTGGATTATTGACTTCTTAATGTCTTATCCCTATTGTGATTAATTCATCTTCCTCCTTGGAGTTCTTCAGGCGATGACACAAGAAATCTGTCTCAAAACTGGTTGAAGTGGAGGTCAGGGAAATCTTAGAAAGTTAGCTCCACTGAATCAAAGCAGCTGTCTGAGCTTTTAAATTCAAAGAACACAAAGTGTGATCTCTATAGGAAAGAGCTGACTCTGGCTCACCTCCATAGTTCTATCCCTTACTCCATTCAGCCCTTGGAGAAACGAAGGCCCTGAGGAGAGACCCATGATGGAGCATTGTTTCTAGGGAAAAATAAACAAAATCCCAGCCCTTCCAGCTGGGCTTATTTCAACTTCTCTATTTTGTTCATATGAAGGATAAGGCAAAAGATTAGGCAGATTTTTTTTTCTTCCCTGAAATGTCATATTTTTAATTTTTAATTTATTTATTTTTACTAGAATTGGCTGATTTCCCCTTTAAACTGAGTACTATCCATAATGGGAAGGAGAGAGATTTTCTTTTATGATATACTGGAATCAATCTTTATGATTCACACATATGCAAGGAGACATTGGTTTTTCCATGGGCTTGTTTGTCAATGGATTTCAGTGGTCTTAAAGAAGATCAAATAGATTATGAGATTCTTAAAGGAAACTCTTTCAACCAACCCTCAAAGTCCTAGGGCAAAGAAGGATAAAAACCACATACCAACAGATCCCTTTCAGCACAGATGATTTTGCTTCTGTGACAGAATTAGTGTTTGAATATACATATTGCAGATAAGATAGGCTATAAAGGTCTCTGTTCCATTGGAAAATGGGGCTTATTGGCAAGTCTATGGGTAGGTTTAAGATCATAAGTTCTAGAACTTAAAGAGACCTTAGTAATAATCTTATTTAACCTCCTGTATCATCAAAGCAATATTCACAGCACCAACGGTGACTATGAATATGCCACCATAGTTCTGAATTACAAAATATAACAGACTCTCCACATAGAAGACAGAAGCAAACCATTTATTCAGACATAAAAAAAACTGAATCCCAGCATCAGAAAGCTGAATCCCAATAGCAGAAAACTGAATCCATCATAGCAACAAAGAAGTTAATAACCTTATCACTGCAGGAAGCAACACCATCCCAAAGCCTTTCCCCTGCTCAGGTCTTCCCACAAACAAACACTCACAAATCCTAGCTGTCTCCTTGCCTGCATCCTCTCTCTTCCTCTGTATAACTATTCTGACTCCCAACTTCCTCTCAGCTCTGCTCCACCCTTCCTTCTCCACCTGTCCAGCAAACTCCTCCCACCATAGGCTCCATGTGATTATATTCAGCCTATTAAGGGGCAGGGAAAAATCTTCCAATTCCCTTAGGACTATTAAGGGGCAGGGAAGATCTTCAAATTTCCTTACCACTATACCTCCTGACAAGTAGATTTACAGATGAGGAAACAGGCATAGAATGATGAAGTGATTTGTCTAAGATCATATAAGTAGCAAGCAGCAGAGACAGCATCCATGAAACCACATCTTCTGACCCTAAATCTAATACTTCCACACTAATATCACTACAAGCCTAATGATGTAATATCCCCTTAGTGCCTCCATGACAAAGTATAAAATCTCTACTTTGGCATTTAAAACCCTATGCAGTCTGGCTGTCAACCTACTCTTCCCGATGTATTTCATATAATTCTTTTTTATATGACTAGCACTGCTACAGAAAGTTTCCTTACCTAGAAGTTCCCCTCATCAGTGATACCATGGGCCCATCCCCTATCCCCATGTCTTTTCTATTGTATACTCTCTGCTCCAAAGTAATGTGCTAGCTTCTCTTCATATGAGACCTTCATTCTCTCAATCCAATGTACCTTTGTACCAGGGGCTTCCCCTGCTTGGAACCCACTCTCTTCTGACCCCTGCTTCTGAGAAACACCTGATGCTTTCAAAAGGTTCAGGTGTCATACCCAATGCAAAATCTTTCTGGATCTCTATTCTTCAAAGTTGTTAATACAGGCTCTCTCCTGAAATCACTTGTATTACTCTACTTTGCATTTTTGGATTTATATGCCTGGGGCTGCTGGGTGGCACAGCAGAGTGCTGGACCTGAACTCAGGAAATCTCATCTTTCTGAGTTCAAATTTACCCTCAGCAAGTTACTTGACTCTGTTTGCCTCGGTTTCCTCATCTGTAAAATGAGTTGGAAAAGGAAGTAGCAAAACCCCTCTGGGACCTTTGCCAAGAATGGGGTCATGAGGGGTCAGACATGGTTCAATAATTATACTTGTGTACCTGGTTTTTTCCCCCCTGGAATAATGTATGATTGTTTCATTTTTGTCTTTCTTTCTGCGGTGCCCTGTGTAAGTGCCTCATATAGAGTGGGCATTTAAATATTTGTAGGATTGGATTGACTTTCTACAACACCAGGCTGTCTCCTTTGAAGTATAGTGCCACAAATAAACATGTCCAAGGCCATCTGCATCTGGCTTCATTCATCCTTTCAGCAATTTAGTCACTATGGTCCTTTTAATTTGGCTAAAAAAACATCTATCCACCATCATATGTGGTGGATATCCACCAACTTCAATTAAATGGTTCTATCAACTCTCAGATATAAGCCCACCCAGCATTCTTTAGTCCAGACCCTAGAATCTGGAAAGTCTTTGGAACATTTACTTCTCATGTGCCGTGAAAATAGCAAGGAAAATAAGGGAAAAGTTTTGGAAGATAATGGAAGAGAGATCTTGGCAGAGCAACCATCAGGATGGATGGCACGTGCTCCTCTCAGAACATGTTGAGACGTGGTCTCCGCCTGTAACAATAACAATCAGAAATGAGTTATTGTTAACACAAAGATACCAAATACTGGTCAAAGCTGTCATTTTGGTTTTCTTTAGACATGATAAATTACATTTGCAAATTAGCGTCTGATCTGAGATGACACGTAACAAATGGTAATATTTACATTCTGCACATTATCCTTGTCAGATTAAGCTGTAGTTGGCCAGTATGGATAGCAGAGAGGCCTTGAGGGGGCCTGCCTGCTCACCAACCCTAGCCCAGCATGGATGGTGTGACTAAACAATCCCCACTGCTGCATGTATCAACACCTTTAAACCACTAACTACCCTATTAATGGCATGTTCATTCTGCCTAGTTGGGTGGAGGACATTTGAACCTGGGGTGTGTGCATATATGTATGGGGAAAGAAGTAAGGAAAAGTGCCCTTCCCCACCAGCACAAGTTTGAAGTCACAAAATCCAGGCTACTGAGGGTTTGTCAAGTTTCTTCTATCTCTCTAGCAGCATGAAAGTGAAGAAATTGGAGGAAATGCCTGCCTGGGCATGTAGGGTCTCAGGCCAAGACTTTGATTAGACACTTCCTAACAGTGTTCTTAGAGGATCTCACAGCCTCAAACAAACTAACAGACCAGATCCAGGATTCCTCTTTCCGTATTCCTGCACTCTGGGGGAAATGGGTTAGGAGTGGGGTGAGGGGGGTGTCAATGGAAAGAGGTCACAAAACCCTTCCAGTGCTTATAGTTCTGACATTAAACCTTGAGCCAAACTCACCCAGGCCTTTACTGTCATAAAAAACATAAGGGAGACCCAGGGCACCTTTGTGACCTAGAGGCTTAAGCCAGTTTCACATTAATCAGGTCTTTAAAACTCAGCCCCAGCGGGCAAGAAGGGAAGCATTTGACTTCATCAGGCATGATATGTGAGGTGGCATGAGAAACAGGAGTTGACTCTTTCCTGTTCCCAATGAGAGGGGGGCAGGGCATCCAACTGGAGTATTTCTTATGTGCTTAGGAAAAATAAAAGCTGAAGGTTCTCACTTTTCATAATCTGAGCTCATAACCTAGGGATATAACAGAGTCGTTTTTGCAAGATTGAAGTGATTCTTTGGAAAATGTCCACTTCAGTGAGCAGAAATGGGAGAATAATTTATACAGAGACAGCAACATTATAAAGGAAAGCAACTTTGAAAGACTTTAGAATTCTGTTCAATAACCAATTAGAAGATGAAGCACCCCACCCACCTCCAAAAAGAAAGGTGATAGTTTCAAAATGCAGAATAAGACATAATTTTGGACATGGCCGATGCAGAAATTTCTTCTTGACTGTATATTTGCTTTGAGGGTTTTCTTTCTTGTTGTTGTTTAATTGTAAAGAGGGAAGGGAGAATGGGAGGAAGAAAAAAATTAAATGCCTGCTAAGTGGAAAAAATTAGACAAAAAAAAGAAAATGTCCATTTCAGGAAAAGAACAAGAACAGATCTAAAATAATTTTTTGCTTTAAACATATTGAGATAGAGCTCAGGCTGGATCAAATCCATTGGGTGTAATTAATGAGCAAAGCCCACAGCCCCGTTCTGCAGTCTGTCAATATCTGCCACTCGTCTCTTAACGAGAAACCTTACAGAAGGGGCTGTTATGGCATAAGGAAGGAAGTGCTAAAATCGCTCGTGTTAATAAGCCATCTTGAGCTCTCTGCTCATGGAAAGAGGTCTGTTAAATGCAGGAGAAAATGACATTGCTACAAATCAGGTTTTCGGGGTTTCTTTGGCTCTGTGTAGCTACTGCCTGGTGGGGGGAGGTTTTCCTGGCCACTGACTCTTTTTTTTCCACCCTAGCTTATGTCTCATGGGCTCAATGGGGAGATTTTCACATGCCTCAAGTGGTTCACAGAACAGCCTGGATGGTAATGAAAGATAAGGAACTGTCTTTCTGGGACAGAGGTTAACCCTCCAGTTCTACTGAATGAAAGCATCCAAGGGCCCTGATGAGGTCAAGAGAGAGACAGCACTCAGAGCTGAGTGAACATCTGTACTACATACAACCAGAAGTTAGTAGAAGAACTCATTGAAAGAATCTCATCCAAATAGCCTTGTTTTTTTTTTGGGGGGGGGGTATCAGAAAGTAGGAGGAGAGGTACTATATGGTACAATGGATCACCCCTCCACTGAGCTTTTGAAACAATCATCTCATAATGGTGGTCCTGGTGGGGTCTTGAATTGAGTGTGTTGGAGGAAGAATCCTAAAATAGGAATATAGAAACAGCCACATACAGAGAAGAAGGGTGACCCTCTTTGTGCAGATGGAGAAACAGATGTCATGTTGAGTGCTGCCTCAGAGATCACAAGCTACAGGGGGAAATATTCTGTGCTTTCGACCATAATGGAATTAATTCCAGCACAACCTGATACCTTCTCCTAGTTCATGCCTGGAGAGAGAAAAAGAGTTGCACATTTCTTGTTTGTTTTTATTTTTCTTTTATTTTCCATTTGTAATAAAAAACAGAGCCAACGGGGAAACCTCTGTGTCTTATGGATGCAATGACAGCATGACACCAGACATTTAGAGTTGGAAGAGACCTTAGAGGTCATTCAGTCAGTCAATAAGCATTTAATAAGTGCCTACCATGTACTAAGTGCTGGGGACATAAAGAAAGGCAAAAGGCAGTCTCTGTCCTCAAAGAGTTCACAATCGAATGGGGGAAACAACATGCAAATAAGCATGTGCCAACAAACAACATACAGGAGAAATAGAAATAATTGATACAGAGAATGGGGTAATAAAAAGGAAATTAGGAAAGATTTCCTGTAAAAGGTGAAATGTTAACTGGGACTTGAAGGAAACCAGGAGGTGAGGATGAAAAGTGAAAGCATACTAGACATGGAGATCAGCCAGTGAAAATGCTGAGAGCCAAAAGATGGGATAGGACAGGGATGCCTGAACAGAGATTGAAAATCTCACCTCCATCTTCTTCACCTTCCCTGTTTCTTTTTTTTTTTTTTTTAGCAAAGCCTACCAGGTTAGGAGAATCACCCATTCTTGGCTCAATGATGCTCAAAGGGTCACTTCATAAAAAAAATTAGAGAATCAAGGAAGAAATTACCTAACAGATCTATGAATGAGGAAGAGTTATCACCAAACAAGAGATGGAGAAGATCACAGAAGATAAAAAGGATAATTTCAATTTCATAAAATTAAAAAGATTTTTTTGCAGAAACAAAAACTGTAGGAATAATACAGTGCAGCTTATGATTAGAAGAGAAACAATTAACTGGAGAGAAGATCTTTGTAGCAAATTTCTGTGATACTATCATTTCCTCATATAAAGAACTGATTTGAATTATAATAAAAAAAAGCTATTCCACAGTTGACAAATGGTCTAAGGATATGAATAGAAAATTCTCAAAGGAAAAAAAAACAGGCTATCTATAGCTATACATTTTTTAAAGCTCCTATCACTAGGAGTCACAAATAATTAGATAAATGCAAATTAAAACAATTCAGAGTTTCTTCACACCCATATAATGGGCAAAGATGATCCCCCCTCCACAAAAAAAAAAGAAAAAACCCCACTACAAATAATTGAGGAATTATGGGGAAGTGGGTACATTGATGCATTGTTGGTGGAGTTGTGCATGGGTCCAAACATTCTGGAAAGCAATTTGGAATTATGAACAAAAATTACTAGAGCATGCCTGCTCTTTGACCCAAACATACTATCACTAAAGTTATACTCCAAAGAGACCACAGATGAAAAATATTTATAGCAGGTTCTTCTTTGTGGTGGTTAAAAAATAAACAAACTGGCAACTAAGATACTCATCAGTTGAGTAATAACTGAATAAGTTCTAGCATATAAATTTGTGGAATATTATGGTGCTGTAAGAAATGAAAAAAGAGACACTTGTAAAGAGTCATGGAAAGATTTGTATGAACTGATGAAGAGGGAAATGAAAAGAACCAGAAGGACAATTAACATTATATATAACATCAATGTTGTAAAAATAAGCAATTTTGAAAGACAAAAGAACTCTGATCAATTAGATGGTTAATGATGATGATTCCAATGAAATAATTAAGAAGAATGTTTCCTACTTCATGACAGAGAAATAAGACTGATAAGCAAAATAAGAAAACTGTACTTATATGATAGAAGGGTTCTGGATGTATACATGAATAAATGAATGAATGTTTCTTGATTTTTTTCTTTTCTTTCCTTTTCTTCCTTTCCCCCCTCTTTCTCTTTCTCTTTTTCTCTTTCTGCTCTTTCTGTCTGTCTCTCTTCTCTCTCTCTATTTTAAAACGAGGGCAAGGGTGGCTAGGTGGCACAGAGAGTAGAGCACTGGCCCTGGAGTCAGGAGGACCTGAGTTCAAATCCAGCCTCAGACACTCAACACAAAAAGTAGCCGTGGGACCTTGGGCAAGTCACTTAACCCCAATTGCCCTCCAAAAAGCAAATATAAAATAAAATAAAATGAGGGCAAGATCCTCCTTGTTCTATGCCTTTTCAATGTTCAGTCCCTGAGCCTGAGACATACCAACTTCAACATCCAATGGATTTTTCATATAGAAGCTGTTAGTCCATGGCTATACCTGACAACCATGTTTAATGTCTCAACTGTGAAAGGACAGGGTCCATGTTACCCTCAGGCATCAGAACCCAAATGTTTCTGACTTTTCCATCTCAGTCTAAGGCTACTGTTTAAATTAAAGATTAGCATCCCTCCCTTAAATCCTTAGAATCACACAACTTTAGAGTTGGAAGGGACTTTAGAGGTCATCTAACATGACTTCAACTTGAAAAAGAATTTTCTCCACTTCCTATCTCACAAGTGGTCATGCAGTTCATTCTGTTTTAGGTGTCAAGCCTACATTCATCTTCGCTTGTATGCACCCCTCGCTTCCAGCTCTGGGGCCAGACAGAGCCTATCTGTGCTATCCTCAATTTTTATCGTTCTCCAAATACTCGACAAAAAACTATTATGTTCCCTGGAAGTCTTCTTTCCCCAGGTTAAACATCCCCAATTCCTCTCACTGATTCCTATACAGCAAGAGCTTCAATCCCGTTATCTTCCTAGTTGTACTCCTTTTGAAATAGTATTTTTGAATTTTGAATGAAACTTAATGTTTTATCATTCTCTCTCTCTCTCTCTCTCTCTCCACTGCTAAGAAAATAAAAATGTTCATTAGTACAGCTCTGTAGTCACTATATAGGCCTATTGGCATCAAAGAAAGAAAAATAGAAGACTAAGTGCACTCTCTGGCCCAGAAACTTATACATACCATGTTTCCCCGATAATAAGACCTATCCCGAAAATAAGTCCTATTGAGATTGCTACTGTAGTGAAGGTGATCCCCTGCGCTACACGCTACATTACGGTACCCTCTGTATGCACTGTCCCCCCCCTGGTGAAACG
Organism: Petaurus breviceps papuanus; assembly: GCF_028583685.1. NCBI lineage: Eukaryota > Metazoa > Chordata > Mammalia > Diprotodontia > Petauridae > Petaurus > Petaurus breviceps. The sequence continues at coordinate 2,000,068 of NW_027187302.1, forward strand.
CACGCCGCTCTCCAAGCTGCATCCAATCAGAGCTGCAGCAGTGAGCGCGTCATCCTGTTCTTCCCCAGTGATTTGCTTGCTGGAGCCATTGAGAGCAGTGCCGGAGGAGAGCTGAGGCAGGACAACATAAGCCCTCCCCTGAAAATAAGCCCTCTGGTGTTTTTCTTTCCAAAAAAAATTAATAAGACAGTGTCTTATTATCTGGGAAACACGGTATATGTATACATATATACATATAGGGGAAGGGAATATGCATTTATATAGTATCTACTATATGTCAGGTATTTTGTTAAATACTTATTACAAATATTTTCTTATTTGGTCCTTACAACAACCCTGCAAGGTAGGTGCTGTTATTATGGCCATTTTACATTTTATAGTTGTGACTTACCCAGGGTCACACAGTTAGTAAGTGTCTGAAACTGGATTTGAACTCAAGACATAGATGTGTTATACATCATATATATGGGTAGTTAGGTGGCACAGTGGATAGACTGCTGGGACTGAAGCCAGGAAGACATCTTCCTGAATTCAAATTTGGCCTTAGACATTTACTAACCATGTGACCCTGGCAAGTCTTTTAACACTATTTGCCTTAGTTTCATCATCTGTAAAATGAGTTGCAGAAGGAAATTATAGACCACTTAAATATCTTTGCCAAGAACATCCCAAATATGGTCATGAAGAGTTAGACACTACTGAAATGACTGAATGACAACACAGACCCAAATGTGCATATATCCATACATGTATATATATCCATGTATTATACATGAATTTGTATTTGTATGTGCATTCACCTTAACGAAAAAGAGGAGAGTCAAAGAAGGGATAGGTCCAATGTTCAGGGTAGACGGAACAATGAAAACTGACAACAGAGAGAAGAATATCTAATTCTTACTTTTCTTTTTTTTAATTTTCTCTGCCAAAGAGACTGATCTTTGGATTGTAAAGGACAGAACAAATATAGCTAATGAGGAATTGTTAGTCAAGATTCATAAATATATATTTAGAGCATACCTAGCTGCCCTTGATGAATTCAAGTCACCTAACCCAGATAAATTCCATAAACGGGCATAAAAATCTAGTAGATATGCTTGTTGAGTTATTAATAGCGATATCTGAAAGACCATGGAAAATGGCAGAGGTAGATACCACAGGGTTGGAAAACCTGGCAAGCAAATGGTTTGTAAGCAAACATTTTATTCTTTAAAAAATGGAAGATAATAAAACTCTTAAACCACAGACCAGTGAGCTTAGCTTGGGTTCCCAACAAAATTCTAGAATTTGTTAGTAATATGGTTAATAAACTTCTAGAAATGTAAATGAGAATCACAATCAGCATAACTTCAGAATGAAGAAATTGTGTCAGACTAGACTAATTTATTGTGTGTGGGTTTGGTTTTTTTTAGGAGGGGAGTGGAATGACTAATCTGGTAGATCAATATAAATTATTTAGATACAGTTTATTTTGATTTTGAGCAATTTTGGTAAAATTTTACCAGTTGCTAACATTGCATTTGCCATTCAGAGGAGGAATGAAGGAAATAAGCAAGACTCCAAGTCCAGTGTTCTACCCACTGCTTTATCCAACTGCCTCAAGGATGGAACAACAATGGTAAACGGCATCGAATCTATGCCATACATTGAAGAATACTGAAGGAACTAGAGAGGTTTTCCTGGAGAAGAAAAGACATATATGGAACATGATAAAAGTTTCAAGTGTCTGGAGAGATGCTAAGTGATCTATTTAGGGACTAACTAAGAGCAATGGGTAGAAGCTATAAAGAGACAAATTCAGTCTTAATGTCAGGGCTGGGGGTGGGGTAGGGAAGGGGAGAGAAGCAAAATTCTGTATCCAAAAGTGGAATGAGTTGCTTCAGGAAAGTCACACTCTTTGGGAACTTTCAATTAAAGGAAGAATGACCACTTGTATGTGTTGCATTGAGAATTCCTTTTTCAGGGATGGGTTGGAATAAATGGCTGATTGAATCTCATTTTATTCTGAAATTCAATGGTTCTTTGATTTAAAACACTGTGGATGGGGATCTATTGTTTATAAAAAAACTTTCCCAGTATTAACCCATCCTACCATGTGATTTGGAGAGGGTATATATATTTTTTTGCTTTTAGGATGGCAATTGGGATTAAGTGACTTGCTGAAGGTCACATGGCTAGTTTTTGTGTTAAGTGTCTGAGGACAAATTTGAACTCAGGTCCTCCTGACTCCAGTGCTTGTGCTCTATTCACTGCGCCACCTAGTCACCCCGAGTGTATAATTTTTGAAGGAAATTAAATGTCATCTCTCTGTTTCCTAAGTAACAACCAACCAAGAAGAAAAAAAAAACTGACTAAAAAATAACGTGTTGTCCTTAGAGTTGTATGTGGTAGTGACAACAAGTGCCACCAGAAAGGTAGTGGTCCTCATGAAATAAATTCATTTTTTTCAGAACTGCTTAGAGAGATGCTTCCATTTTAGCTGACCTCACTCTTTAAACTTAAAAATCTCTTCAATGGACAAGGTGATTTCCCGGGATTTCAGATTTGGTAGAAATGAAGTTTAATAATATCCATTTCCTTGGGGGCAGCTAGGTGGCGCAGTGAATAGAGCACTGGCCCTGGAGTCAGGAGGACCTGGGTTCTGACACTTAACACACATACACACACACACACACACACACACACACACACTACACACACACACACAAACCTAGCAAGTCACGACCCCAATTGCCCTCCAAAAAAGAAAAAAAAAATATCCATTTCCCTTAGTTCTAATATTATGTTCATTGAATAACTTCTTGATTCTAAGGTGAATTCCTGAGTGGATCCACTCACCAAGAGTGTTATCTGAAGGTAATTAGTCCCAGCTCTTAGCCTAGTTACATTATCCATGATAAATACATAAATTGGCATTTGTAGCTTACAAATCAATCTTTTAATAGTTTAGTTAGCTCATCTGGGTTATCTAATATAAAATTCAGTTTCCAAACCTGCCACATTAAGCTTCAGTGATGGACCATAGAATCACACTGAAATGTTCCCATCCCCTAAGGATCAAGATGGAACATCCATGGAGCTTTGCCAATTTATGACAACTATTAGGCAATTTTGCAAGTTATCTCACATTCATTTGTTGACTCCAAATCTAAAACTGAACTTTCCCCAAAGTCATGGCATTAACCTCTTTTCTCTTACATTGATAAGTAACTATAAAAAAGAGACCAGAAAGTCATACTTCTCATATTTTTTGCTTTTTTTTGCCTTTTGGAGGGCAATTGGGGTTAAGTAACTTGCCCAAGGTTACACGGCTAGTTGTGTGTGTGTGTGTGTGTGTGTGTGTGTGTGTGTGTGTGTGTTGAGTGTTGGAGGCCGGAACAGAACTCGGGTTCTCTTGACTCCGAGGCCGGCACTTTTACTCACTGTGCCACCTAGCCACCCCTATTTTTTGCTATTTTCAAAGCTAGAAAGTAAGTGTCAGTCATAGTTGGCAAAAAAGGGGGGTTGTGACTGGAGGGAATTTTAAATTCTTGTTCATCATAATCTCACTAATGGATTTGTCTTACGGAATCTTCTCAGAATAAATATTCTGTGACTTTATCTTAGTCTGAGTTTAAAGGTTCAATGTCACTCTTTAAGGGATGGTAAAAGTGTAGTTTGGCCCCCGGGTGGAAGTTGGGAAGAGAAAATTAAGAATGGACATAGTGATCTTTCTAGGTCCTCCAGCACACTGATTGTATGACAGAATTATGGCTGAAGGGAACATATGATGATCATCATATCTATATATTAGACAAAGAGGTAACTGGTTCTAAGCCAAAGGAAACACTTTTGAATTTTAATAAGAGGCATAAATAGATTCTTTCAGTTTCACATGAAGTACACACAAAGTACACTTTAACGTGAAATAACCATTTCAATAAGAGTTCCTCTCAATCCATCCCCCTCCATTCTCTGTAGATCATCTTAGCTCTGGGAGATCCAGCCTTTATCTCAAAAACTGCTCCCTTTTTCTACCCTTTTTTTTGTCCCAGAAGAAGTATTCTCTTATCTTTCAACATCATTGGTCCCATCCACTCCTTTTTGGCATGTTGTTTGATCGACTGTCTCCTCTCTTTGTTCATCTTTGATCTTATTCTAAATGCTTTTACTTCCTTTTTGCCTAGAAATATTCACAGGTCTCTCATTATATCACTTATGTCCTATAAGGAAAGAATGGCATTTTTCAGGATGCCTGGGCTCAAAGCCCAATTCGTACATTGGAAGGCATAGGTCAACAATGGCCATGAGTTCATATGCCCTTAACAAAACTATTGGTTGGTGGAGAGAAATGGAAACTTCTTGAAGAGAAAAAAAAACAGATGCAAATGTTGATGGTATGGTGATGACTACCTCCAACAAAAGGTAACAGTTACAGCAGTGGTTTTAGCTTTTTTGCCAAGTAACAGGTACAGCTGAAGTAAGCAGAATGACAAAGGACATCGAGCCTAATGCAACATTGCAGAAACCGGCTGGATTTACTAAAGAAGCAGGAGTCGTGTGCACTAATATTTCCAACCTCCCACTTCAGCTATAGAGTTAGGAATCTTTGAAGGAGACCAAATTATTCTAGGGGAGGGTTGCAGGGAGATATGACTGAACTTACCAGTCTAATGGTGTGGTTGAAACCACCCCACCAATTAATCAAAGAATTTAGATGAAACATGAAAAGTCTTTAGAAACCATTTGAAATGCCACCAGACAGGAAGTCCGTTCCAATTGGCTGAGGGATTTTGGCATGCCTTATGGGTCTTGCAAACTAAGTGGAATAGGAAATAGAGATTCCAGAGTGGCAAATGAGGAGAGAGTGTTCCTTCTAAACCTTCCTGAAAGAAGTCATTGGAGGGGAGTGGGGATACCTCAATATTGGCCTTGGATTTCCCCCAAACTTCAGCTCTTTGCCTGGAGAAAGACTTTTTGAACTTTGAAGAGTCCAGGAGATATTGGATTTCCCATCAGTGTCTGGCAGCATCACTTGATTAGCTAGAAGCAATGTCTACACTGAGATTTAAAGTCAGACTGGACCCAAATTTATCCTGAACTTCATAAGTAACCCAATATTGGGGAAAATTATTTCAGTAACCAAAAACTATGAATTATCCCTTGACAATATATGATTTTTAAGTTTGAACCCACTTTCCCTTAGAATATGTATGATTGTGGAAGAGTATGTCACAAACTTTGGAAGGGGGAAGAGAATGTTTTACACCAACAGTTACTATTGTATCACCTTAGAAAATATTTCATTGAAAAGCTACTTAAGGCTGGCTGACTAAATTGATTTTGAACTGAAAATCTTGGAAGGCAAGTACATAAGTTGGGGCTTAAGCATATGGCATTAGAATATCACCTTGACTCCTCAAAGGTAGCCCTAGAACCCTAAGGAGGGATATGCAGACTTGTTCTGGAACCCAATATTTATCTATGAAAGTGGGAATTGGAATAAGGATTCCCCAGAGCCTAAATGACTATATCAGGATGTTTTCAATGACTGTATTTTATTGCTTTATTGTAGATTAATCGATGCTTTTTGCTCATTCAATTATTATGTAAGTACTTCATTATTTCAATATTATTCCTAGCCTGGGTCTGTAAAAGAGTGATCTATATTAACTTAAGAACTTCCTAGTTATCTGGATGGGGGCAAAAACGAGCCAGAGAGGTGATTTAAAAATAGGAAGCTTCAGAATTTTAACCTGGATTGTGTGTGTCTAGAGCTATTTTGAGAACATAAGTTATAGAATTTTAAAAACATATTTTCATCTTATTCACTCTCTCTCTCTGTCTCTCTCTCTGTCTCTCTCTCTTTCTCTCTCTGTCTCTCTATCTGTCTCTGTCTCTCTGTCTTTCTGTCTCTCTCTGTCTCTCTGTCTCTCTATCTCTTTCTCTCTCTCTGTCTTTCATCAAAATCCTAGTAAGTATAATCTTTACATTTTATGTCTCCTTCCTCGTCACATATTTGCTCCTCAACCACTTTCAATCTGGCTCCCTTTCTCAGAATTCTACTAAAGTTGTTCCCTCAAAGACCACCAATGACCTCCAAATCCATTGGCTATTTCTTAGACCTCCTTTTACATTTTTTACTGCTCTGTAGCATCTGGCATTGTTGACCACCTCTTCCTTTTAAAAAGGTATTCCTCCTCTATAACACTGAGCCTTTTTTCTTACTGCTTTTTTCTCTCTCTATCCTCAGCTCCTCTTTTTCCAGGGTCCTATTTTTGACCCTCTCCTCTTCTCTCCTTCCCTTTCTCCCTTGGCAATTTCATTAACTCTCATGGGTTTGATTTATTAACTCCAGGCATATGATTCCCAGATTTATATCCTCAACCTCAAACTCTCTTCTGAACTCTACTTCTAAATTCCTGTCTCCTAAATATGCCATTAGCCCTTCGCATTCAAAATATCTAAAACCCAATACATCATCTTTAAACTCCAAACCTGTTCCTTCTCTTAACTTTTGCTTGTCAAGTAAACAAGCATTTATTAAGTGTTTACCATGTTCCAGTTGCTATGGTAATAGGCACTGGAGATATAATGAGGGTCAAAAACCAGTCCCTAAGGAGTTCACATTTTAATGAGAGATGACAAAAACAACTATATAAATAAGATATATACATATCTTATTTACATATATGTATACACACACATATGGGAAACTGGAGGAATGAAGTCACTAGCATTGGAAAGAACTAGGAAAGGAAAGGTTTTTTGCAGAAGGTAGGTTTTTAACTGAGGCTTGATGGAAACCTGGGAAATAAGGAGCTGTAGATGAGAAGGAAGAAGCTTCCAGACACGAGAGACATCCAGTGAAAAGGTACAATGGGGAGATGGAGTGCCACATGCAAGGAGCATTAAGGAGGCCAGTTTTGTTAGATCATAACATAGTACGTGGAAGGAAGTAAAATGTAAGAAAACAAGCAAAGTAGGAAGGGGTCAAATTGTGCGAAGGGCTTTGAAAACAAAACAGGATTCTTAACAGAAACACACCACCAGTTGCTCATATTTGAAACCTTTCACTCATTCCTTTCTCCTCACATTCAATCTGTCTTGTTTCATCATTTGTCCCTAAATTCATGTAAATACATGTTCTGGGACACAGTATTTATCTATGTATGATACATATCTCTAAATACATGTAATTTTTTTTCCACTCTTGTTCAGGCCCTCATTTTCAAGGACCCTTGCAACCACTCCCAACTGATTTCCCTGACTCAGTGTTTCCTTTTCCTTCTATTCTTCCTATACAATTTACAGCACAACAGTCCTGTCTTTTTCTTGCCCCCTCCATTTGCCCTGGGTTCATTGCTCTGGAGTTGTTTGTCTCTTTAATAGGGAAACTGGGATACCTATGATTCAATTTCATTCCCACCTCAGAATCACAAGGAACAATTTTGTTTTTGGCTTTAGTCTAATGGTTCTCCCCAGGACAGCAAGAGTCAGGAGGGAAAAAGTATCCCAACTACAAACATGAATTAAGAATGGAAAGGACAGTTTTATTCCCACACCAAAAAAGGAAATACTAAGCAATAAAGAATCATAGAATGATTACAATCAGATGAGAAGATAGTATTTGAGTCAAATTGTGACTTTTGCAACAAGGGTGATCATTAGCTACTTTACATTTAACCTCCATTGATTACAGCTGGATAAATGCCAAGTAAGTTCTTTTTTCCATATGTTCACTCTTAGTCTGCCCCTGCTGCTGCTGTGTCTACCACAGTTTCTTCAGTAGTCAAGACCTTGATGCTCAGGTGCTAAGGAAGGCAAAGAAGATGACAACTCTTTTATATCAAAGCAGACACAAACAGGAGGCAGACCCATGGCAGCCCTCCAACCATGCAGAGTTGGTGACTGTGTGGGATGGCGGTCTTCATTATGCTTTGAAGACAGATAGGTTTCTTTATTAGCAGTGAAATAAAAGAGTAATCATGGTTGATAGAAAGTACGCAGAAGATAGCTATACCTGTTCTGAAGTAAGGTAGGGGACAGAGACAGGAAAAGGGGCTCTTATATGTATCCTCAAGGGGATGTTATACAGCATTGACAACATTTTTCTGAATAAATTAAGCAGAACTCCAAAACAAGAGAAGGTGGTAGAGGTGGGTCTTGCGTGTGAGGGGAAGACAACTATATGAATAAGATTGTCTTAAAATAAATTAAGCTAGAAAAACTAAAGAAATATAGTACTACTGTGTTTATAGATTTTTTTAATCCTAATTTGGAGAAAATAGAGATGAATAGAGGAAAACAACAAACTAACTCATAACTTTAAAAGAGAATGGGTTAAAAATCTGATAAATGAAATAGTGACAAATTGGGTAAGAAACAAAATACCACAATCTGTTGCTTACAAGAAACACATCCAAAAACAAAGGCATAGAAAAAAAAACGAGAGATGAGAAGAAAATATACTATGTATCAATCAAATAAAAAAAGGAGTTGCCATCAATGCAATTAGAAAAAGCAAAAGCAAACATTCACAACTTATAAAGAGAAACAAGGAAATTGAATTATGCTGAAAGGAACCATAGAGAACAAACCAATAGCAACATGAACCTTATATGCTCCAATTAGTTTTATCTTCTAAATTCATAAATGAAAAAAATAATTGAACTATAAGAAGATATAGCAATAAAATAGTAACAGGAAATTTCAATGTCTTTCAATTCTAGACAAGTCTAACAGAAAGATAAACAAAAGAGAAAATATAAAATTGAATAAATTCCTAGAGAAAGGTAAAAGATTTATAAGACATATGGTACATTATAAACATGACTCTACAGAATATATATGTGTTTCTCACCATGTGGAACTTTTATAAAAAAATGAGCACATATTAGGGTAAAGAGAAAACAAATAAATGTTTTAAAAAAGCAGAAATAGTAAATATATCCTTTACAGACCATAAAGCAATAAAAATAACAATCAGTACAGGGAGTACTCTCAAAAGTTATGAACCCAAATTGACATGAAAAATAAAATTCCAAATAAGTGAATGGGTTAAAGAAGAAAATCAAAGAAAAATTTAATAATTATTTGAGAGCAAATATAATGATGAAACAAGATATTGAAATTTATGGGAGCTAAATTAATCCTCATATTTTGGGGTAGAGATCAGCTCCCTACAAACATATTAACAAAACAGAAAATTAGATGATTAACGAGTTGCACATGTACCTTAACAACAAGAAAACCAAACAAATCCAAAATAAACACAAAAGAGGAGATATTAAAAATTAGAGGAGAAATAGATAGACTAGAAAAGAAGGAAACCATAGAAGTTATAAATGAAACTAAAACCTGGTTCTTTGAAAGACTAATAAAATTGATAAACTTTTAACCAATCTGACTAAAAAGAAGAGGGCAGAAAATCAAACCAATAAAACAGCAAATTAACGAACTGAAATCATATTAAAATCATAAAAAACAAAAGAATTATCAACAATACTGAAAACACAAAAAATATAAGATAATGCTATCAAATATATAAAATATACAAACTAACAAGACCAAATAGAGATCTTAAATAGTCCAATCTCAAGAAACAAACTCTTGGTCCTGGTGGATTCACAGTATTCTTTCAAAAATTTAAAAAATAATTACTACTGCTATTTACATATCATTCTCAATAGTTGAAAAAGACTGCCAGACTCCTTTTATGAGAAAAAATATAGCCTTTACAACCAAACCAGGAAGAATAAAATACAGAAAGAGAATTATAGATCAATATAATTAAGACTGTTAATTCAGGGGTGGCTTGGTAGCACAGTGAATAAAGCACTGGCCCTGAAGTCAGGAGGACCTGAGTTTAAATCCAGCCTCAGACATTTAACACAAAACTATCCATATGACCTTGGGCAAGTCACTTAAGCCCAATTGCCCTACCTTTCCCTCTCCAAAAAGCAAAAAAAAAAAATGTTAATTAAAAAATTTTAAATAAAATCCTGTCAAGCATATTATAGTGATGTATCCAAAAAAATCATTCATTATGACGAAGTTGGATTTATTCTTCAGATGCAAGGATGGTGTAACACTATGAAAACAGTAAACATAGTTAATCATATTAAAAACAAAAGCATCTAAAACCATTTCATTATCTTAATTCATTTAGAAAGCAAATTTGATAGAGGATAGAACTCATTTATCATAAAAGTCCTGCAAAAATATCAGCATAGAGAAATACTTTTTTTTAAGCAAATGGGGTTAAGTAACTTGCTCAAGGTTACAAGGCCAGTTATTTCTGGGTGGGTGCTAAGTATCTGAGCCCGAATTCAATCCCCAGGTCATCCCAACACTGGGGCTGGTGCTCTTACTCGCTGAGCCACCTGGTCACCCCTACGCAATTGGGGTTAAGTAACTTGCTCAAGGTTACATGGTTAGGTGTTTCTTGGTGGGTGCTAAGTGTCTGAGCCCGGATTCGATCCCCAGGTCATGCTGACACTGGGGCCAGTGCTCTTACTCGCTGTGCTACCTGGCAGCCCCGAGATATACTTTTTAAATATAAAAGCATCTGTCTAAAATCAAAAATATACACTCCATATGCAATGGGGATATAAGAGAACTATTCCCATAATTTTCAACATGAATGAAAGATGCCTACTTTCCCCACTATTATTTTAAATCATTCTGTAAATACTATTAATAGTAATAACAAGAGAAAGAAATTAAAGGTGCAAAAGATATGTTAAGAAGAGATAAAACTATCCATATTTGCCAATGATGTGATGGTTCACTTAGAAAATCCTAAAGAATCACTGAAGATAATTTGTAACTTTAGCAAAGTTGCAAGCTACAAAATCATCCCTTGAAAATCAACAGTATTTCTATGTAATAATAACAATAATAAAACCCAGGAGGCAATAATAGGGAAAATTCCATTCTGAAAACTGCAAAACAAATAAAATATGTGGAGATCAATATAACAAAGACAAAATATTTGTACAGATTCAATGACATACTTTTTGAAGATGTAAATAACAAAATAAATGGTTGGGGAAATTGTTAATGTTCGTGGCTGGGCCATACCAATATAATAAAAATGAATACTGCTACCAAATGTAATTCAGCTATGCCAAAGTATCAAAAGCATACTTTATATAAATTTAAAAAATTAATACCACAATTCATTTGGAAAACTTAAAGCTTTAGAACATCAAGGGAAATAATGAAAAGATTTAGAGTTGAAAGGGGAATAGCACTCCTAGACCTTAAACTATATTATAAGCAGCAGTCATCAAAACCATATGATACTGGTTAAAGAAATATTGAGAGCTAGATCAATAGAACTGACTAAACAGGGAGAATTAGAAATAATGGAATTCAATGCCCAATTTTTTGATAAACCAGAAAACATGAATTAGGAAAACTCTATATTTGATTTAAAAAGAAAAAAAAACTGTTGAGAAAACTTAAGGGGTGGCTAGGTGGCATAGTAAATACAGAACTGACCCTAAAGTCAGGAGGACCTGAGTTCAAATCTGGCCTAAGACACTTAACACTTACTAGCTGTGTGACCTTGGGCAAGTCACTTCACCCCCAATTGCCCTGCTTCCCCCCTCCAAAAAAAAAAAAGAAAAGAAAAAAAGAGAGAAAACTTGAACACAATCTGGCAGCAATTGGCCTTAGAAAAGTACCTTATACCATACTCTATGGTGCATTCTAAATGCATACATGATCTTAATGTTAAAATTCACACTATGAAAAAAAATCAGAATAGAAGTAGATCACATATCTTTCATAGCTCTGTGTAGGAAATGTATTCTTCATCAAACAAGGGATAGAGGCAAATACAAAAGATAAAATAGACAATAACTTCTATTATATGAAACTCTATAACCTCTGCACAAACAAAATAAATATACCTAGAATAAAAATGGAATAGGTCAATTGCAAAAAAAAAGAAGTATGAAATTTCTCAGTAAAAGTTTATTATCCATGATATAGAAATAGTTAACATATACATATATGTTTAATGTGGATAAAAACAATTTCTCAATATGTAAGTGGTCAAAGCATATGAACAGTTTTCTCTCTCTCATACACACATATCATTTATTTTTAGCATTATTTTTTAAAATTAAGTTCTGAATTCTCTTCTTCCCTCCAGCACCTTCCTCATTCTTTGGGAATGCAAGTAATTTGATGCCAATTATATATGTAAATTCATTTAAAACATATTTCCATATTAGCCATGTGGCAAAAACAAACAAAAAACAAGAAAAATAAAGAAATAAAAAAGGTATACTTTATTTCACACTCAAGAGTTAATCAGCATTTTTCATCATGAGTCTTTTGGAACTGTCTTGGATTATTGTATTGATCAGAGTGACTAAGTTTTTCATAGTTAATCGTCATTGTAATATTGCTGTTATTGTGTACAACATTTTTCTTGTTCTACTGACTTCACTTTGAATCAGTCCATATAAGTCTTCCCAGTTTTTCTGAAACCATCCCTCTTGTCATTTCATTTTTTTTTTGGAGTGGGGAAGGCAGGGCAATTGGGGGTAAGTGACTTACCCAAGGTTACATAGCTAGTAAGTGTCTGGGGCTGGATTTGAACTCAGGTCCTCCTGACTCCAGGGCCAGTGCTCTATTCACTGCACCACCTACCCCTCTTGTCATTTCTTATAGCCCAATAGTATTCCAACACAATCATATACAACAACTTGTTCAACTCATTCCCCAATGGATAAGTATCCCCTCAATGTCCAATTCTTTGCCACCACAAAAAGAGTTGCTAGAAATATTTTTATACATACAGGATTTTCTTTCTTTTTAATCTCCTTGGGATACAAACCTAGCAATGGTATTGCTGGATCAATGTATATACCCAGTTTAATAATCCTTTGGGCATAATTTCAAATTAGAACAGTTTCAAAAAGAATAATTGCAAAATATTATTAGTAATTATATTAAAGAATGATTCAAATTATTTATAATTAGTAAAATGTATGTCAAAACAACTATAAGGTATCACATTATGTCCTACAAATTGAAAAAAAGGAGAAAAATAGGAAGAATCAATGTTAAAGGGTTTGTGGAAAGATAGGAACATTATCAGTAAACCTGTGACTCAGTATAACCATTTTGGGAAGCAAATTGAAATTATGTGAAGAAAATGACTAAAACATCTACAACCTTTGACCTGGAGATTCCACTAGTAGGCTCATACCCCAAGGAAGTCATTCATAAAAGAAAGTACTCATATATGACAAAATATTTATAGCAGTACTTCTTTGTGAAAGCTAAGAATTGGAACCAAAGTAGATACCCATTAATAGGAGAATTGCTAAATAAATTGCGGTACATGAACACAGAGCTAAGAAAACAATATATACAACTACAACAGTATAACCAGAAAGAATAAACAACGCAAAAAATCAAAAGTTAATGTCACAAAATTACAAAGAATAAGCATATGGAATAACAGAAAAGATATGAGAAGACATTATCACCCCACCTGTTTGCAGAGATAAGAGGACCACAAGTGACCAATATGTACATTGCATATATTTTCAGACTTTGTCAATGTGTTTATCAACTACACTGATTTCCCTCCTCTTCAAAAAAAATTGTTATATGGTATAGCCCTCTGGGAGGGTGAAAAAAGGATATTATGGAAAATTATGGTGATGTAAAAACTGGACATGAATAAAAAACTCATTTTAAAAATCCCTCTGAGCCTCAGTTTTCTCATCTTAATAGATGAGAATAGGAATAATTAGAAACTACATTTACCACAGATTGTTGTAAACCTTTAAGCATCATATAAATTTGAATTGTTATTTTTATTCTTGAACACTATGCCTATGGAGCACAATATCTCTTAGGTTTTAACAAGTTTTAAAATCTCAAGAATGACCTTAGAGGCAGAGAATATCTGTTATCTAATGATGAGAAAAGTGAAGTAAGGAGAGGGTCAGAATGAATGAAGAGTAAAATATTTAATTGTTAAATGTCTTTATTTAATAAATGCATTTGTATGCAGGACACTGCAAAGAGCTGGAGATTCAAATATAAGAAAGAAGAAATAGTCCCTGCCCTCGAGGAGCTTATATTTTAATGTAAAAGGGAATTCAGAAAGGGGGATAAAGGAGTACATGAGAATATATGATTGCTTTGGAAAAGGCCAGAAATTGACAGTGAGGACTGGTTCTGGGCAAGATATATATAAAGTTACCTATGAGGGCCCAGGTATAGAGTCCAAGGTTTCAATGGGAAGGGAATGAGGAAAGTGAGAATGATAGTCAAAATGGATTTGAAATATCTAGGAAGTCACAATGGGCATTTCTTAAGTATCTTCCATGTTCCAGGTGCTGTGCTAAGTACTAGGGATACAAATCCCCAAAGGAGAAACAGTCCATTTTCTAAGGAGCTCACATTCTAGGGGAGAAAGGCAAGAAAACTTGTGGGTTGGTCTATATGAGGTTCTGGATTCCTTGGCTATGGCAACCAATTATTATTACTGTATTAATTTTCCTAAAGCATAGTTTCTGATCATGCCATTCTCTTTCTAAAAATAAATCCTCTCTGGTTCCTTCATTGCCTACCAGATAAAGTCCAAATTTCTTCATGTGACATTCAATATTCCCATTATTTGATGTCAATTGAATCTCCTATTTCACTCATTCCATACTCTAGCCAGAGTGAACCAATGACTAGAATGTAACCTACCCAGTCCTTTTCTGCCTCTGTGTCATTGCTCATAATATTCTCTCTTCCTTGTAACTCTTCCTCATACTGGCAAATTCAGGAGATAGGATTTCTTGTGTAAGGAGAGTCAAGGAGATAAGTATCAGCAAGCCATAGAGTATACAAAGGGGAGTAAAGTATAAGAAAATTGACCAAAAAATCATTTTGGCTATAGAGGGCTTTAAAAGCCAAACAGAAGCTTTTATATATAACAGGGAGTTACTAGGGTTTATTAAGTATGTGTGTTGGGGGAGGGGTGTGATATGGTCAGAATAGCACTTTATAAATTACACTTTGGCAGCTGAGTAAAGGATAGATTGAAGTGGAAAAACGAAGTTGAAAAAAAAAACCAGAAGAATATTGCAATAGTCCAGGCATGAAGTGAGAAGAGCCCTCTCCCTGGTGAGTGTGGCAGCTATGTGTATGGAGAAAAAGGGATACATACAAGAGATGTTATGAAGGTAGAAATGACAGAACTTTGCAACAAATTGGATATATTGGGTGAGAGAGAAGAATCAAGACTGACACTTAGGTTGTGACCTTGTGTTGACTGGGAAGATGGTGGTACCTTTGATTGTAATAGGAAAATTAGGAAGAGAATTTAGTTTTGGACATATTGAATTTGAAATGTCTACTCAATATCTAGCCCAGATATGCAATATCAATGCAATTGATGATATAAGACTGGAAGTCAGGGGAAGATCCCATTTGGATAATTAAATCTGAGAATCATGTGCATGGAGAGGAAAACTGAACCCATGGAAACTGTTAAGGTCACTAAGAGACAATATAGAGAAAGAAGAGAAGAGAATAGAGGCCAGAGCTTTGGGGAACACTAAGAGTTAATGGACATAAATTGAAGAAAAATCCAGGAAAGGAGACTGAGGAGTAATCAGACATGTAGAAGTAGAACCAGGAGAGAGCAGTGTTACAAGAAGGAGGGAAGGAGGGAGGGAGGCAATGAGAGAGGGAGAGAGAGAGAGAGAGAGAGAGAGAGAGAGAGAGAGAG
>NW_027187302.1:2016206-2031134 GCF_028583685.1 Petaurus breviceps papuanus
AGGGGAGGGGAGGGGAGGGAAGAGAAATTACCAAGTAACAGATCAGAAAAGATATCATGCAAAAATAGTACTTGAGGTGAGACTTTATGAGAACTAAGGCTTTCAAGAGGAAGATGTAAGGAAAGAATACTTTTCAGGTATGGAGAACATGTTACCCTATATGGAGGCACAGAGTTGGAAGATAAACATACGAGGTCACGTACAAGGCAGAGAATGGGGCAGTTAGTTGGAGCGGTAGATGGAGTCAGGAAAACTTGAGTTCAAATCTGACCTCAGACCCAGGTTGTGTGACCCTGGGCAAGTCACTTAACCTTTTCTGCCTCAGTTTCCTCATCTGTAAAATAATCTGGAGGAGGAAATAGCAAGGCACTCCAGTATCTGTGCCAAGAAATCCCCAAATGGGGTCACAATGACTGAAATGACTGAACGACAGGGTAGAGTAGGTATGATGATTTTGCTAGAATGCAGAGTGGGTGAAGGAGAGTAATACTATAAAGATAAGTTGAAGCCAGACCTTACATGACTTTAAATGATAAAGAAGTTTACATTTTCTTCTAGAGGGAACCATTGACAATTTTTATGTAAGGCAGGGATATGGTCAAAACTGCTTTAGGAATATCAATTCAGTAGCTGTGGAGGGTTGATTGGAGAGAGAAAGAATGGAGAAAATGAATTAGGGAATCATCTAGATAGTCTAGACAAGAGATGATAAAAGACTGAATCTCCAAATAACTACATAAATATTTTTGTTGTTCAGTCATGTCTCTTTGTGACTCCATTGGGGGTTTTCTTGGAAAAAATACTGGCATAGTTTGCCATTTCCTTCTCCAGCTCATTTTACAGATGAGGAAACTGAGGCAAATCGAGTTAAATTACTTCCTTAGGGTCACATAGCCCAGTAAATGTCCAAGATCAGATTTGAACTCAAAAGGAGGAATCTTCCTGATTCCAGGCCCTGAACTCTATCCACCATGCCACTGAGCTGCCCGCCTCAAAATTATCTCTAAGTAAATATATACAATATTACTTATTGGCAAAATAAGGAAGTAGACCCTGAGACTGAGTCACTATGGACTAATGACTTGTGGAGAGAAATCTAGGGGAAGACAAATCCCAGAAAAAAAACAAATGGCATCTGTGGTATTTTGGGAACCATTATACACTAGAAAAAAGGACTGAACTATTATTGTTAATTACATTGACAATATTGTGGTAAGCTTTAGGCCTTGTGGATGAGTGGCAGCTGTCATCTTAATTTCAGGGCGTTTAAAGACATTAACATAATTGATCTATGTCAACTTTATTTTGGATGCTGCAAATCAATTGGTAATTGTGGACAAAAGTATTTTGACTAAAAGAGCAAAATCCAGTTTCTTTTTTTTTCCCCCAAAGAATCAAATATATAAGATATGTGACCTTCTGACTGATAAAGGTCTTACATTTGCAAACACTGAACACAGGCAGGAGGAATCAATCCCTGTTATTTCCCTAACTTGGAATTTGGATTAATTCCAGACATTTCTTTCTGAATCAAAACCAAAATTCCACATCTGGGACACTAACAAACTTATGAAATCTTCTGCCTCATAAAACCTTGTGGCCCCAGCAAAAGCTAAGTCACACTGTCTCATATGATGAACCTCTGACCATATAACACATGTATATTTTTTTATTTAGTTGAAAAGTTAATGTTCCATTCCCCCTGAGACACACACACACACACACACACACACCATTTATTTCAAAAGGTAGTGGGTCAATGCTTCTTCATACATCCTATAACATCAGAGGTATATACTGGGTCCTACCACTGCTACAAATTTACAAAGCTGATCTAGACACTTTGGAACAAATTGATGCTGTTTATGTAATATAGACGTATGGATGTGCCAGCTAATATAAAATGGCTGACTCAGGTATGGCGTGGACAGACATCTGTTCTGAGACACAGTCCATCCTATCTCCCAGGAAGAAAATTCTTCAACTTTCCTTGGGAGTACATTTGGAGGCAGCTATGCAAAGTAGTAGATAGAGTTCAGAACCTACAATTAGGAAGACCTGAGTTCAAATCCCGTTTCAGATATTTACTAGCTGTGCGACCCTGGGCAAGTCACTTAATCTTTTTCTGTCTCAGTTTCCTGAACTGTTAAGATAAAAATTGGTAATAATAACATAATAAAATAAAGATAATAATAGCAGGGTGGTTGTGAGGATAAAATGAGATAAAATTTGCAAAGTTCTTTGTAAATCTTAAAAGCTAAATGAATGCCAGTTATTATTATTGACTCACTTCCATATGCTCTCCTGTCCCAATATAAACTCATTTCTTTTTTTTCCTGATCATCTACAAAAATAGAGGGTAGTTGTTCACTATTCTTTGGGCCATATATTTTTCACTTTTTCTCCCAGGACTGGAAGCTATTCATGTTGCCAGGGTTTAATTAGTGAAGTCTGGTTGTGTTGAGGGAGGAACCATTCTGTGACTCAGGTTGGTGTGGCTTCCTTATTTCCATTTCCAAAAACCGATCTTCCCTCAAAAATACAAGGATTCCTCTGGATCCCCTCAGAACCTTAGTGTAATCAATATCACTAAAAGATTATAGATATAAAATTGGAAACATCTTAGATGCCATCTAGTCCAGTCCTCTCTTTTTATGAAAATTACAGCAGGAAGACAGAAAATAGAAATAGAAAATGTCCCTGGTCCCGACCAGTAAAAAAAGAACAGTTAAAATGAGTAAATAAGCAATATTATGCTTCTTTAAAAAGTTAAAGGGAAGGACCTCATTTCAATTTGAAGTTTCATTATACATAAACACAAATTTAAGTGGATATTCAAAAAAGGGAAAATGAAACTAATTTATTCTCATTCAGTCTCAGAGGTTGGTGGTAAATTATGATAAAGGCTGTGGATGATGCCCTTAGGTACCATAATAGTCTGTGACTTCTTGGGGAAAGTAGGTATAATAGTTAGCCCTGTCATCATTATAAAGGGGGTGAGGGATGGGGGGCAGGGAGTTGGGGGTGGTAATCTCTTTTATTATATCACTGCGACCTGATAGGTTTATGACTGCTTGACCTTGATCAGGAAAAGACATCTCAGATTTACAGTTCTAACTTTCAAGATCCATCTCATCCCAAATGAGAGACTAACTGCCAGAGAGAAGCCAAATAAAAAGCATCCCCCATAAGCTCTGTGCTGTTTTTACGAGTCACAGAGGTATCTCAGGGGGTTCCCCAGTGTAAGCCGGGGAAACATTGTTTGTGCTTCCTGGCACTTAGATTTGCTTTACTGGGGATTAGAGAAATTAGGTTGGTTTATATGAAGTGGGCTTCCTTAACTGATAATGGATTGAATTCCATTGCTGACTTTAGGAAAAATCTCTCCTGAACCTAGCATGGAGTTAATATCCAAAATGAGAATCCATCAGAACTATAATAACAACAGCTGACATTTTTATGGCACTCTATGGTTAGCAAAGTCCTTTGCATTCGTTATCTCACTCAAAAATCACAATGACTCTGAGTAACAATTATTTTGCATATCATTCATCAAGTTTTACACATGAGGAAATTAAGGCTTATTGGAGTTAAGAGAATTGTCCGTGGATGCTTAGCTAGATGGAGGATTCGAATTCATATCTCTTTTCTGGGAGGTTGCTTTTTGGAGGGGGGAAGGTATGGCAATTGGGGGTTAAGTGACTTGCCCAAGGTCACATGGCTAGTTTTGTGTTAAGTGTCTGAGGCCGCATTTGAACTCAGGTCCTCCTGACTCCAGGGCCAATGTTCTATTCACTGCACCACCTAGCTGCCCCAGATTCATATCTCTTAATTCCAGGTCCAACATACTTTCTTCTTCACTATGTTGCCTTTTGAGTTAGCTCTGTTTTGACAATGAGGGGACTGCTGAGCAGGACAGACATCAGGCACCAAGAATTTGTTGCTAAACATGTAGACTGGAGGTCATAAGGTCCAGGACATGTAACTGATTTAAACTTATATCACTGAACACTTGTGTTCAGAGAGAAAAGATTAGATCTAGGCCTTGTCCTTGAGGAGCTCACAATCTAATAAATGGAAGAAGATAGTCAGAAATACATGTTAATAAGCACATTGCTCTCTATAGAGGAGATATAATTCTGATCTGTAAAGGATGACTGGCAATAAAAGAAAGCTTCCTTGTTTTCTCTTTGGTTTACAGAGATAGGACTATTTCCATTCAATAATGTTGCACAATTTATTGTTGTTCAGATGGACAATCAAGTCTGACTCTTTTTGAGCTGGTAGACCATAGCATGCCAGGCCCTTGTATCTTCCACTATCTCTCCAAGTCTGTCAAAGTTTATGTTCATTGTTTCTATGACACTATCTAGACATCTCATACTCTTTTCCTTTTGTCTTCAATCTTTCCCAACCTCAGGGTCTTTGCTAATGAATTCTATCTTCTCATTATGTGTCCAAAGTATTTAATCATTACACAATAGGAAATAATAAATATGAAGAATTCAGAGAAGTGTAAGAAAACTTTAAAGAACTAGTACAAACTTAAAGTAAATGGAACCATGAAAACAATGTCTACATTAATGTAAATAAAAAGAATTTTTTAAAAATGGAATTGGAGAAAAAAATGGAACTGTGTAATCATAATGTTCAAGCTTGGTTCAGGAGGAGAGATGAGAAAATCAACCTTTTTCCCTTCTTTGTAGAGGTGCTGAGCTATGGGTATATAATCCTGTGTATGCTATCAGGGTTGGTTGATGTGCTGGTGAGTTTGGCTGAACTGTTTTGTTTTTTCTCTCTCTTTTTTCTTCTTCCTTTCAAGGATGCCTCATTGTTTAGGAGAGAAAGGATGGATATATTAAAAAATGGAGATGTTGTAAATAAAATTAATGATTTTTTTAAAAAAAGAAATAGTTCAATTTTCTATTGTGGTCTTGCACCATACCTGGTTGATGGTACCCCCAGAAGACATTGTTAGTGCTTTAAGATATCCTTATCTCAAGATGCTATAATAGCAAAATCCCTGGAATTGGAATCAGAGGGTCTGGGTTCATAACCTAGCTCTGCTATTTGCTACCTGAATAACTTTGGCAGAGGTTTTTTTCTTCTCTGGGTTTCCATTTTCTCATCTGTAAAACAAGAAAAATGCACTAGAATAATTTCGAAGGTTTCTTTCACCATCATTACCATTTTTATTTTAATTTATTCCATCAAACATTGAAGCTAGCTTTTGTATATATGGTCTCAGTGTTAGCTTTGATGATCTCCCCAGTGGTGACCAAAGAACCTTGTTCTATCTGTGACAGATGGGATAGAGTTTCTGGGTCAAAGGTTCAAAGTAACACATGAGTTTCCGGGGTCTCCCAAACAATGGCATAAACTACCTTTTTCTAGCATCACCACCTTGGCACCTTTCTTCTACCCTTTAACCCTTCATCCAATCACAGATACTCAATAAGAAATGTCTTATTTTGACAACACTTCAATAAATTGTCTTCCAGGTCTAAGAGTGCATAAATACAGCTGTTGGTCTTTTGCAAAAGCAACTGGAATGTGCTTTTTAGAGGGACAACTGATATGTCATGTCTTTTTCAAAATGGAATATATTCTGGGATTTAGAGGATTGTAGCAGCAGCTGGTATGTTAATATTCAAAATTATTAGATTATTTTGCTTCATTTTTAAGCATCATGTCATTTCAAGTTTTGGAAGTCATACTTCTCTCTTGCAAAGTATTAATAACACTTGGGTATTTGGCCAGAGAAGGATACATTGAAAGATGGAACCCAGCAATGTAAATTTATGAGAGATTTGCACTTCCTGCTTCTTTTTTCACCAAATCTTAGTGACTTGTTAACTGCTTTGGATGCCTTCTGGGTGTCATCAATTAATTGAACTCTGGCCTTGCAAATGTTGATTGATAGGCAGGTGATTGAAACAGAGACTAGATCTCAACATTAATTACCCTTTTGAAATGTCAGCTTTTTCTCTAGCTCCTCCAGAGAAACCTAGTGGTGACAGAAGTAAAGAAGTTACTATTTAGTGGGCCATATGTGGTCTTCTCATCACTTGAAAATCAGTATTTGTCAAGAACAGAGTGGTAAAAGATTTAGAAAGATGCTTAGGCTTGAATATTATTAGATTCCTTGTCACTAGCACATTTCCTTCAGGAAGTGTCTCACTGTTGGGAAGATAAGGCTTCCTGAATTCAATCATAATCTTCAGACTTGGAGACTTGGAGGTGTGATCCCAAATCTGCTGACTTTCTTGGGAACTTACTCGGGGAGGGACAGATTACATAGATATTCTTCATCAGGTTGTTCTGTTCAATAGTTAACAGTGTAATTATAAAGCTCTTTCCAAATGTGGATGTATGTGTGTGCGTGTGACTGGTTCCCACACATGCAGACTGACAAGTCTCCTGAGAATAATGGAAAAAATGCATCTAAAGGAAACAGTATTTTATAGCTATTGACTCATACTATCAGAGTCAGATTGCTACACTGGGAATAAAGCAAGGAGTGGGTAACCCAGGGTAATTATTCTACCATTAACACTACTGGCTGGTCATTCACTGAAGCAGGAAGATGAAGGGAAGATGACTATTTAAGTGTCTACTATGTGCTGGACACTATACTAAGCAGCTTAAAAATATCTCATTTGATCCTTATAACAACCAAGTTTCCAGAGTAGACATGTATTCAGAGTGCTGTCAATAATCTGGGAATGATGATACAATTGTCTAGAAGCAGTAGAGTGGGAAGTTAAATAATAAATGTCAAAAAAGAGGAAATGATCACACAATTTCTCCCACGTGGTATGTAACTGTGTATAAATGGAATTTTCACATATAATTCTATATGTTGTGATATTTTGAGGGGCCTACTAAATAATCCCTTTGGGTCCTCAAAGGACTTTGAAGAGTTTGGTATCATTCCAACTTTTACATAGAAGCAAAAGGTATGATTTGGGAGTGCTTTAAAATGAATTTATTGGGAAGAGAGTTTTAGTGACCAGTTTTAAAGGATTATTTTCTTTGGGGTAGTAAAATAAATATTGTTTGGTTGCTATGCAACAAAAATAGTTTATTAGATGCATATCTGTGTATCCATATTCATTATAAGCTTCAAAGGGGAAGGAAGCAGGGTGTAGTGGGTAGGGTTGTTCTTGGAGTCAAGAATACCTTGGTTCGAATCCTGCCTTTTACCTATGCTGACTGTGTGATAAGTCATTTAATTCTCAATGCCCCCCAAGTAGTTAACTCTCTATGATTACAAAGTATTGAAATTTGCCGATTTGTAAAGGGAGTCCTCATCCTTCATGACAAAATCACAGGACAACCTCCTGTAATATAATGCCAAAGAAAGGCAACTTCCCAAGGTTCAAAATACCAGCATAGGTGCTCTCCATTTTATTCAGTGACCAACCAAGAACAGAGAAGATCAAAACATGACATCATTCCAAATACAGCATTTACTAAGTGTGATTAAATAATCTCCAAGGACTACCCCACCCCAGGACCTTCCAATCATTCAATCAATTACAAAGTTCCTGGTCTAAATACTTCTCCACCCCTAGGCTATACCTTCATTTAGTCCACCACAAAGGCCCTCTTCTCAAATGGAGATTAGTTTCCAAACATAAGTAAAGTACCTTCATTTGTCAATCACAGAGCACCAAAAGGTCAAAAGTTCCCCACCCCTGGACCTCAATTGAATCTACCCCAGAGTTACATCAAGTTTAAACACAGCACTTAATACCCAAATGGAGGACTTTTCTTCATCTTGACACGAAGCAAGTTCTCAGCAATCTTAGTTCCTGGGGAGACAAGGCTCAGCAAGGCCACAAGATAAATTGCCAGTCCCTTCATCAATTCATCCTGTCTGTAGAACAGTCCTAGAACCCCTGAACACATTAGCAAAGCCCTCTCCCAGGATTTCTGTAAACATACAACCAGAAAATCCTTCTTCAGGGCTTCTGAACCAACAGAAAGGTTCCCAGACCCCTGCAACAACAGCACTGTCCTTCACCAGTGGACAGTATTCATTCTGTCTGCAGGACAGTCTCCAGACCCCTGCAACAACAGCACTGTTCTTCACCAGTGGACAGTATTCATTCTGTCTGCAGGACAGTCTCCAGACCCCTGTAACAACAGCACTGTCCTTCACCAGTGGACAGTATTCACTCTCTGCAGGACAGTCTCAGGGCTTCTAAACCAAAAGCCAGGTTCCAGGACTTCTTCAACAACAGGACTGTCTTTCACTAGTGGACAAATCTGGAAAAACAACATCAAAACAGACAGACAAAGTACCAGCAAAACAGCCATGTCTCCTCAGTCCTTGGCAGCTCAGGGGGCAGGTCTCAAAAGTCCAGGGCAATTCAAAGCGGCCACCAGCAATTCTCTTAGTCTCTCTCTCTCCACGAGGTGCTGCTTCTAAAAAAAAAAGTTTCTTCTGCCTCTCACTTGTCTCTCCAAATCTACGTCACCAGCTCCTCCCAGTTCAGGACTTTCTTTTCACATCAACAAGTCTATCCCACAGGTGGTATTAACAAGCTCTGGGTTTTAACACAATCAATTTGAAAACCAAGCCCAATACAGGGGAATCTCCACATTCCATTACTATCACACCTCCTCTCCCCACTGCCAAAAAAAAGTGTGTGCATATGGGGGTAGAGATGGAGAAAATAAGGGAGAGCAAATGGGAAGAGTACGCATGGGAGCAATCATTGTTTAAAACCTATTAACAAGAGAAATGTAAATAAAGATTTCTCTGATGTTTTACTGCACACATCAACAAAAATGATGAAACATAAGAGTAATCAATGCTGGAAATGTTGTAGAAAGACAGGCATGTTAATTTTGCTATTAGTGGAGCTGTGGATTGGTCCAATTATTCTGGAAAGCAATTTAGAATTATGCTAAGAAAGTGACAAAAATGTCCTTCTTGAAGAGGACCATGGCATCAGGAGGATGATGCCATGACTTGAAACTGAATTGGATTTGAGGGAGAACTGTGCAAAGTCATCAGTCTCACTTTTTCTTCCAGAGCCATCTGTGTCCAGTGGCAAGATATAAATAATGACTGGAGATGGCCCAGGATATAGTGGGAGACCTTGACCTTTTTAAATTAAGGTCTTTAACAGGTCTCACTCAGTTTGACCCAGACAATGCCCAGTCAGTGATTACATTGGTTTAAGAAGTGAATCAAGGGATGGCTCCTTTAATTAAAAAAAAAAAAACATCTGGGAGGGAAAGACCCTCATGGTGGCTGACTAAAAAGAGAAACAATTACTATTTGCATTCACTCTGAGCCATCAGGGCCCTAAATATAACCATTAAGCAGTGCTTTAGCAGGGTCCTACTGTTTGCCAATCAATGAGAGCCAGAGTAAATTGGGTTTAAAAAATGGTCTTTAAGAATGAAATCCAGCCTGTAAATCCCAAGTTAACTAGGTAGGTTCCTGTTCTCAAAATTTAACTTCCTTTGCACAGAATATCCACAGGTAAGGATATGATTCCCTATGTTAGGGAAGAAAAGGAAAGGAGAGAGGAGGGGAGGAAAGGAAAGGGGAGACTGTAACTGGCCATTTGGGTCCCCGTTTGGGCAGCTGGGACTACTCAGAGGTTGTGGTTTGTCCTTTGTTCTCTAAGAGGACCAAGGCATCAGGAAGATGATGTCATGACTTGCAATTTATGCCTCTTTAGATGTTTATTATCAGCGGGTCATTGAACAGCATAATTTCTCTTGTTATGTCTTCTAAAGAATCCTGAATGGTCTTTATAAATGGATAAGAGAGATCTCTAGAGCTGGTAAAGCACCATTTTATTCTGTTTAGTCAGTTTTGTTGTTGTTGTAATCAACAAACAATAAAGACAATTAAATCTTATAGTCTCTATATCTTTCAGTCATTTGTGAGATAGTGAAGATGTGGTCTACTATTGACTATTGTCTGTGAGAGCTCTCTTGTTCCCTTATCAAGGATACCTTCAATTTATGTACAGATGATTCTAATAATAATTTTCTATAGATGAGAGAGGAGGCATATAGTTTGGTCATTATGGATGGTTTCTCAGTCACTTTTTTTTTTTAGAATCAGGTAGGTCCAAGAATTTTGCCATGCCTTTGGTATCTTCCAGTCCTTTATATACTGTGTAAATTGGTCTCTTGATACCAGCACAACTGTATTTCCTCTAGCACAAATCTCCATATACTTGATCTACTCCAGCTGATTTTCCTTTTCTTTGGGCTCTTTGGTATCATTTCTATTTCCTCTTTAAGCACTTCAGGGACTATACTGTTAAAGTCCAAGGGGGTGATTACACTATTCCTAAGGGATAAAATAGTGTGTTGTCATAGTTTTTTAAAACTTTCTCCAGTTTTATTCTATACTCTTATTTCTGTTTTCATCCCCAGATTTTCTTGGGATAACTTTTCTTAGCTGCCAGCCTTTCTTCAGATTGATTTTACCCTCCACTGCTTCTCTACGCTTTATGAGACAATTTTACTCATAAATGTCCATCATCCTTCTTTGTAAGATTTTACAGACAGTTTCTCTGCTAACCTAATGTTGCCTTTGAAAACCTTATATCTGCACTTTGCAAGAAAGTTAAGTGCATACTAAAGCATTATCTTGGTTTTTCTGTACATATCCTTTATTTTCATTGAAGGCTACTGTCAGATTTATACAACTGAGCTTTGAAATGGGAGGGATCGGGAATGTGGTCTCTTTTGGGGCCAGTGTGGTATTTTTTATAAATTCAACTGTTTACCTTTCCATGATTTCCTCCTTTTATACTTGCTATGTTTTTTTAACTTCATCTCTCTACACTTTAATTGTATCTCGAACTTGAGCTCAAGGAAGCTATATGGTCTTGCCACAATATTAACTAATTCTTGCCACCAATGTAAGGAAGGGAAATAGACCCCAGTAAGCTTGAAAGATCAAGGCAGGGGGGACCTATAGGAGATCAGTGCTATTCTGAGCAGTCAAGCTGGTTTTGAGGGCCTGGGAAATCAGTACAACCAAAGAGAAGATGGGAGGTAAGAGACATTCCAGCAGCCATACTAGATCAGTCTAAAGAAACTAAGCAGGAGGTAGCAGGAACCCAAGCTGAGTTTGGGGAGAGTGACAGGGAGTACCACATGACTGGGGACCCAGACACAGAGAAATGTGCTAACAGGAGCCAGGAGCCAGTCTTAGAGAAGAGTCAAGCCCTGGGTTCACAGGAGTCCTAAAAATTAAGCATAGACTGTGAAGGGCAATTAAGAGAGTCGGTAGAAGTAATACTGTCAGCAGAATTTTATAACTATTCCTCCTAGGACAGAGGATCCTTTAC
This sequence comes from Petaurus breviceps papuanus, assembly GCF_028583685.1. NCBI lineage: Eukaryota > Metazoa > Chordata > Mammalia > Diprotodontia > Petauridae > Petaurus > Petaurus breviceps. The sequence goes on from NW_027187302.1 coordinate 2,027,543, forward strand.
AGCAATGTAATAGAGTGAAAAGAAGATTGGATCTAGAATCAGGGGGTCTGGCTTCAAATCCTTCTTTTGTTAGACTGTGTGACTTTGGACAAATCACATAACTTCTCTAGACCTCAGTTCATTCATTCATAAAGTGAGGGGTGTATGCTAAATGACCTTTTTTATACCTTCTAGGTCTATGTCTGTTATTCTGTGTCTTCCATTAATGCTTTCCTGATCTCCCACTCGCCCCCAGCCCCCAACCCCCAACAAGTAATGATTTCTCCTTCAACTGATCTTTAGTGAACTTTATATTCTTAATTTCTTTATCATATTAACCTAAGTATCAGTTTCCTTTTGGGGGGGGGCGGGGAAGAGGAGGGAACCAGGATTAAATGACTTGCTCACCATCACACAGCTATCTGTTTGAGGTTAGATTTGAACTCAGGTTCTCCTGACTCCATGGCCAGTCCTCTATGCACTGTACCACCTAGCTGCCCAATCAGTTTCTTTTTAAGTGAACAGCGAATGCAATTAACCTACCTACATCCTAGGTTTATTCTAAGGATAGCACATTGTAAATCTTCAGGCATTAAAGAAATATGAATTATTATCACATTATTTCCTAAAATGTATATTTGTCTCTATACAGATTATACCAGCTTGTTAAGCTCCTGAGAGCAAAGGTCATGCCTTAAAGATCTTTTTTTTATCTCCGTAACAACTAACATAATGCACTGCAATTCAATTCATTTTAAAAAGTCAGCAAATCATTGTTAATATCTACTGTGTGACTTTCTGAGAAATCCATTTCCATTCTACCAGAGGGTGTCTTAGTCTTTCACTACTATTAAGGAAAACTGGAATTGGAAATTGTGACCACAGCATGGTTTGGAAATTTGGCCTTTGTGCATTCCTTTGAGCCTTTTCTGTGACATGTGAAATCATAGAACAAATATGTGCTTTGTGGGGGGAGGAAGAAGACCCTATTTTGTATATAGCACTGAAGGAGGGAAGAAATATAAATGTCCTATTAAACATAGCTATTGTCATAATAGAGCTTAACTATCTAATAGGTATAAAGGCACATTCACAGAAAACTAAACTATGCAATAAAATATAATAAATACTTAGAAGTCAAAATGTTTCAAAAATGAATGTTAAAAATCTATTTGCATGAAATAAGGGGGAAATAACATATTATTTAAAATATATGCTAAATGCATTGGAATTGTGGTATATGGAGGTCATATAGAATAGAATATTACTGCACTATAAAGAATGATAAATGTGAAGGATTCAGAAAAAACAAAGAAGAGTCATATGAACTGAAGCAAAGTAAAGCAGAATCGGGAAAACACTAAAATAATAACTAAAGAAAGGTAAGCAAAGCCAAGAATGAGAGGTAACAAAACTCTGGTTAGATATAATCATTATTTTTGGAGCCAAACTCTCAAAGTAAAAGGAAACATTTCTCCTTACTGTTAATAGTTGAGAAATTATTTTCAGGGAATGTAATTAGGGTGGGTTTTAGGAAGGGTTATGGGAGGGTTGTTGGGAAGTTTGTCATTGTCTAAATAAAATGGATCAATAATTTTAAAATACGCATTAAAGATACAAAGTGTTATGAGAGGTCTGGGTGAAAATCAATGCAGACAAGGTGATAAAGAAAGACTGCTTGGAGAATGTAGCTTTGACTTGGGCTTTAAAGATTAGGTAGGAATTTAGCAAGAGGAAATGGAGAACATAGGGAAGAGTGTAACAGACATACAGAGAAGGGATGAGGCATGTTTGGATCGAAAAGTAGTCCAACTAGAGAGACACATGCATAATATGACATAAGACTGGAAAAGTAGATTAGTGCCAAATAATATAGAGCTTTGAATGCTAGACAAAGAGTTTTAACTTTACTTGATAGGCAATAGGGAACCAGGGAAGATTATGGAGAAAAGTAACATGAGTAGATCTAGGTATTGGAAGAGCAGGGTTTTTTGCTGTTGTTATTGCTGGCAGGCACGTAGAACAGAAATTGTTTCTCTGCTACTTTACTCCTCTGGTCTTGCTAACTGAAGCTTCTCAGGTGGTTTGCATGAACCCAGATAGCAGCCAGGCACATGAAGGTGATTGCAAAGAATTTCTCATCCTAACACAAATTGCTGATTGAGCTCAAGGGTCAGGAACCTGAGACAGAAACAAATGAGTTCAAAAGACAGATTAAATTAAATTAAATTTTGTTGGATGCTTCAGCTGGATTTTTCTGATTTGCTTGGTGTAGCTGTGGGTCTGACTCCAAAAAAAGAGCCAAAGTAGCCCCTAAGACTAGCTCTAAAAGAACAAATATCCTCTCCCTACACAGATCAGCTTTAATTCAGAGGAATAATAGCAGAGAGGAGCAGAGGTTCCAAAGAGAGGTAGGGGCAGATAATAGAACCAAGGAGGCCCAGGAGAAAGCAACACAGTGAAGAGACCAGTGCAACAGTAAATACAACCAGTTTGCAGCTCAGTAATATCTCTAGACCAATAGATTACATCAGCAATTCTGTGGAAGTACAGCTAGCGGTAGAATGAGAGGTAGAGAGTAGTTCCAACTCAGATGCAGTTCTAGAACCATGAATTGTTCTGGCTAGGCATGCTTCCTTTTTGTGCATTCCCCAGATCACTCTGGCTTTCACTGATTGGCCAGCAATAGGTCCCAACCCAAGCCTCATTTGGTCATTGTTTTGGTTCTGATGGTTCAGAATGAGTGTAAATAGCAATTGTTTCTATTTTGGCCAGAAACCCTGAGGATCCTTCCCTCCCAGATTGATTTTTTAAGTAGGTAAGAGAGGCTATTTTTTTTTGCCTCATTTCTTATCTAGTCTTAATCATTGAATGGGCATTGCCTCAGATAAATTGAGACCTAGGAAAGACCTTGTAATGTAATGCCAAGCAAAGGCAACTTCCCAGGTTCAAAATACCAGCATAGGTGCTCTCTATTTTATTCAGTAACAAACCCAGAACAGAGAAGATCAAAACATGACATCATTCAAAATACAGCATTTACTAAGTGTGATTAAATAATCTCCACGGCCTACCCCACCCCAGGACTTTCCAATCATTCAATCAATTACAAAGTCTCTGTTCCAAATACTTCTCCACCCCTAGGCTATACCTTAATTAAGTCCACCACAAAGCCCCTCTTCTCAAATGGAGATTAGTTTCCAAACATAAGTAAAATACATTCATTTGCTCAACCATAGAACACAAAAAGGTCAAAAGTTCCCCACCCCTGGATCACAATTGAATCTACCCCAGAGTTACATCAAGTTTAAACACAGCACTTAATACCCAAATGGAGGTCTTTTCTTCATCTTGACACGAGGCAAGTTCTCAGCAATCTTAGTTCCTGGAGAGACAAGGCTTAGCAAGGCCATAAGATACATTGCCAGTCCCTTCATGAATTTATCCTCTGTCTGTAGAACAGCCCTAGAACCCCTGAACACATTAGCAAAGCCCTCTCCCAGGATTTCTGTAAACATACAACAAGAAAATCCTTCTTCAGGGCTTCTGAACCAACAGAAAGGCTCCCAGACCCCTGCAACAACAGTACTGTCCCTCACCAGTGGACAGTATT
>NW_027187302.1:2031144-2117263 GCF_028583685.1 Petaurus breviceps papuanus
AGACCCCTGCAACAACAGTACTGTCCCTCACCAGTGGACAGTATTCACTCTCTGTCTGCAGGACAGTCTCAGGCCTTCTTAACCAAATGCCAGGTTCCAGGACTTCTTCAACAGGACAGTCTTTCACCAGTGGACAAATCTGGCAAAATAACATCAAAACAGACAGACAAAGTACCAGCAAAACAGCCATGTCTCCTCAGTCCTTGGCAGCTCAGGGGGCAGGTCTCAAAAGTCCAGGGCAATTCAAAGCGGCCACCAGCAATCCTCTTAGTCTCTCTCTCTCTCCACGAGGTGCTGCTTCCAAAAAAGATCTTCCGCCTCTCCCCAGTGTCTCTCCAAATCTACGTCACCAGCTCCTCCCACTTCAGGACTTTCTTTTCACATCAACAAGCCCATCCCACAGGTGGGATTAACAAACTCTGGGTTTTAATACAATCAATTTGAAAACCAAGCCAATACAGGGGAATCTTTAATTGCCATTACTATCACAGACCTTAGCTTAAAAAGGCCAAGGTCTCCCACTGCATCTGGTGACATTTTCACTTGTCCTGATCTATATCTTGCCACTGGACCCAGATGGCTCCAGAGGAGAGAGTGAGGCTGGTGACTTTGCCCAGCTCTGCTTCACTTGAGTCAAACTCACTTGACAGTCAGGACATCACCTTCCTGATGTCATTGGTCCTCTTCGAGAATAAAGAACCAACAATAATTCTCTCTCTCACTTATGACATGGGACTCTGTAGGAGAATGTACCTCATTGTATATGTGGAAAATATTTTCTACCACTCATTTTGCTATACTTTTTAATTAAATATCTTTTGTCCTGAACTAATGTGTCCTCTGGTTGGTCTGGTAAAGGAAACATTGCTGGGAACTCAAGAATTGTGGTTTTGCTTTGAGTGTTGATTTAAGTATGCCTTGAACACTGGGTAAACTTCAGGGTATCTGTGAGTGAGGGAACTCAGGCTGTGTACACTTAAGGGAACATTAGTTTTCATATTAGTAGTCTACATAGGAAAGGTAGATTGGGGGTGAAGAGAATGGAGGTGGGAAGGCTTGACTTGAGACGATTACAATAGTCCAAGACTTCTACTAAAGTGAAGGCAGTGGGAACAAAGAAGCTAAAATTCACAAGACTTGGCCATTGAAATAATATGAGAGTGAGGTAAAAGAAATACTTCTAAAAATGAGTTCCAATATTTCAACATAGAAAATGAGTTTAATGGTATTGCCACCAACACATGGAACAGGTTTAAAGGAAGCAAATATATAAACTTGACTTTGGTTATCTTAGATATATCATGGACATCTAGGCAGGATTGTCCTGTGAGGAATTGGATTTGTAAGTCCTGAGCTCAGAAGGGAGGCCAAGACTGGACTTAATAGCTTGGGAGTCATCTACTGAGAGATTGTGACTGAAGCTATCAATGTGAATCAGATTGCTGGATGACAATAGAGAGCAAAAAGAATGGCGAGGAGAGAATCTTGTTGGTGCACAGTATTTGTTGGAGAAATGAATGTTTAGTGTGCAAAAAGGCTGGTAAGTGTGTGCCAGTAGGTACAGATAGAAACACTGCTCTGTAGGGGCTAGGTCTTCCCAGAAGTTCTAATACGACCAAAATCACATATAGGAAATGAGAAAAACAGGGCGGGATCCCAGAGTGATCCCAGTTATCAAAATCCATTGCAATTACAACCCAGATGTAATAGTTAAGTGGAGCAATTATGGTATGAAACTTTCATTGAATAAGTTCCTTTCTGTGCCTGACTCAAAAAACTTAATAAATGCCATTCATTTATCTATTCGTTTATTCATTTGTTCATTCATTCATTCATTTCTTTGTGTTTGTCTCCCCATTAGAATATAAGCTCCTTGGAAGTTGTTTGATTTATTTATACTTGTGTTTTCAGTACCTATTATGGTACCTAGCATATAAAAGGCTAAAGTTTTGGTTGATCAATTAGTTCATTCATTCTAGCAAAAAGTGGCTTATGCTGTTACCCAAATAGAGTAGGAAGAAGAATTGGAAGGGTCCTCAAAAGCTATCTATTACAACTGCACCTTCCCCCTTTTTTTTACACATGAGGAAACTGAGGCCCAGAGAGGCTAAGTGACATTTCCAAGATTATACAGGTATCAGAGGCTGATTGTCCTTGGTTCACATGTTTTTCTAAGTGCCCTGGTAAGAGTGCTGGATCTGGTGTCAGAAGAGCTACGTTCAAATCCTAGCTTTTCTTACTACCTCTGTTACCTTGGGCAAAATTTCTTAAACTCTCTGGGCCTCTTTTTATACATCTGTAAAATGAGTAGCTAACTGTTAAGATCCTTTCCAGCTCTAAATCTTTGATATTTCACAATATTTCTGCCCCTATCGTCCTTAGTAGAATAAAACTGACTTTGTATGTCACTGGGCAGGAGAAGTGAATTTTCTACTATCTCTGCTGGTAGGCAGTAGTGTGAATTCTAATACTGGTTCTTGGACTCTGCCCCTTAACCTCAGCAATAACTTTCAAATTTGTTTCTTTTACCCCACCCCAGTGCAGAAATCACTGGAATCCTCTCCCTGCAACTGAAAGGTAGCCAGCTTCTGGGGTGAAACAAGAACACTTCCAGGGCAGGAAATGAAGAGTATCTTTTAGAACACAAATTGCATAGAGAATTCTTACTGTTGGCAGAACACAGTTAGCCAAAAATAGAGTCTGGCCTAAACAGCAACCTAATGCTTATAAAAAGTACTCCAGAAATTTAACTGACCCAAAGTGGTCAAGAGAAATTCTGGGTTTGCACCTCAGCAATGGGGAGCAAATTCTGCAGAGTTGTCTGAACTATGATACCCTAGGAAATGACAGTATGAAAATCAGAATCTGAAGTGGGCCTTCAAAACCTACAGATCAGACGAGAAACAAATGTTTGTTTTGGCTGTTGGTTAGGTACTATTTAACTTGGACAAATGTCCCAGCATTTCAATCATTTAATTTCTATGATTCCTATATTCTAGTGATGTCTCAGTCATTAATGTGCTTTTGTTTTCTTGTGACCCCATTCTTCCTCACCTCAATGATCATCAATAGCTCCCCAGAGTCTGGAAATGAAGTGCTGACACTTTATCCAGGGAGTCAAGGCCTTGTGCCATCCAGTCTTTTTCCAGCTTTACCTCCCATTCCTCCTCTTCACAGGAAGGCACATAGGGTGTGCCCTATAGTTCAGCCAAATTGGATTCATCATGCCCCAAGGAGACTCCTTGTTTTTCTACCTGTTTCTTTCCCCAGGTCATCAATCTCCATTTCTCACTGATGAAATTCAAACCGTTTTCCAAGACTCAGTTCAAGTACTACTCTTTACAATTCATGAAGTGCACATCTCTGACTGCTGAAATCCAACCCATCCTTCAAGGCTCAATTAAATTATATCCTTCCCAATTTCTAGCTGACCCCTCTCATTTCATACATGTATTTCCCTCCCGACCCCTTCCCCCCCCACAGAGAGCTGGTTGCTAAACTTTTGCCAGCATACTCCTATACCCCTTCCTAACCACATATACAAGCAGCTAGGTAGCACAGTGGATGGATTGCCTTGCCTGGAAATAGGAAGACCTGAGTTCAAATCTGGCTTCAGACACTTACTAGCTGTGTGACCCTGGGTAAGTCACTTAACCCTGTTTGCCTTAGTTTCCTCATCTGGAAATGAGAAGAAAATGGCAAACTACTCCATTATCTTGCCCCAAAAAAACCCAAATTGGGTCATGAAGAGTCAGACATGACTGAAATGACTGACAACAGCATCTATTTATCTGTGTGTGTATATTTGTAATATATATAGGTGTGTGTATATATATATATGTAATTTGTATATAATTGTTTTCCCATTGCCTCCCTATTAAATTGCAAGTTCTGTACTGTTTTAGCCTTTCTTTGTATTCCTAGCACTTCACACAGTGACTGGCATATTACTAATCATTTGTTCCCTGATTGCTGTGAAGGAAGCTCTTTATAAACTGTAAAGCATCAAATAAATGCTTTTTAATGCTAATTATTTTGGTAGATGCTCTATTAATATAGAATGAATGAAATGAGGAAAGGAATAACCGGCTAAGTATTCTCTGTAAATTTATAAGGTCGCTTTTAACTTAAAGAGTAAATAAATACATAGAAAAACCAAGGTCTAAATTAATTTCTTCCTTCTCATTTCCAGTTCAATTCCAAACAGAGAAACAACATCTGAAAGAATAATGTACTATCCCGTTTGTCTAAAAAATATTATCTCACCTTTACCCAATGCTTTTTATAAGCCTCCACTCCACTTTCCCCTTTAAAAAAAAAAGGAGCAAGTATTATCCCCATTTTATAGATGAGAAAACGGAGGCATTTAGAAATGCTGATTTGCCCAAGTTCACAAAACTGACAAATGAGGGAACTAAAAGATTAATCCAAGTCTAACTCATTGAATTAACTGGCCACTTATGGCCAACTACAACAGTTTATTCAATTACCCACTTGAAATTAATCTAACCCCAAGTTTAGACTCTCTTGTGTTAGTTGGATTATAGAATCATAGATGTAGAGCTCGAAAGAAACTCATAGGCTAGCTTGTATAGCTTCCTCATCTCCTTAACTAAGAAGAAAGGCATATAAAGCAACAGTTTTCAAAGTGTGACCTAGGACAGATGAATGGAATTGATGGATGGAATAAGCATTTATTAAATACCTGTTATGGGTCAGGCACTGTGCTAAGCTCTATATAAATATTATTTCATTTAATCCTCACAACAGCTTTATATGCTAGGTGCTATTATTATCTCCATTTTATAGTTGAGTAAAACTGAGGAAAGCAAGAAGTTAAGTAATATGTGCAGGATCACATCACTAGTAAATATCCGAGGTCAAATTTGAACTCAGCTCTTTCAGACTCCAGGCCCAGCTCTCTATTTGCTTTCCCACCTATAATGCCCAAGGCTCTTTCAGGGTGTCCATGAAGTAAAAACTCTTTCATAACTGTGCTAAGCTCTTTTAATTTCTAATAACCATAATCAAGGATATTTTTTTTTTTTTTGCTCAGCTGTTTCAGTCATGTTTGACATTCCATCGACCCCATTTGGGGTTTTCTTGACAAAGATAACAGAGTGGTTTGCCATTTCCTTTTCTAGATAATTTTACAAATGAGTAAAGTGATACAAAATGACTTGCCCAGGGTGAAACAGCTAGTAAGTGTCTGAGGCCAGAATCTTTCTGACTCCAGGCCTAACCCTCTATCCGCTGTGCTGCCTAGATGCTCTCAACAATGATTCTAATGATGATGAAAATGACAAACAACAATGACAACTATAACCAGGGTGTGTTATAGCCAACTTACACTGGATCCTGAGAGCTGATTACTAAGTTTTCAATGTGAGTATTTACACCCAAGAAACAGGCAAATGCTGAAAATCCTGGCTTGATTTGTTGCTTTGTTGATTGTTAAGTGATGAAGAAAATGTTAATATTAAAGATTAAACTTAAAAGTGTATTTTTTGTTTCTCTGAGAGTGGTTGTTAAAATATACTAGCACATGCCTGTATACAAGCCACATAAACAAAAGTTCTTAGGGTAGTCTTCAATAATTACTAAGAGATCACAAAGTTGGAGAACCCATGCTTTAAAAAAAGGGAGCAAACTAAAAACTGAAGATAAGGAAAAAAATTAAACATTTTTTTTTCCAAAAAGGGATATTTTTTTCAGTTTAAAATTATAAATGTCCAGAATGGTGATATAAATTTTTCTTGAGTCTGACCTTTCCTCCCAATGGATTATATTTAATGATAATTCTTAAGGACTTTTTAATTCTGCTTTCTTTCATCATTACAAATAATATTACTAGCAAACACAGTATAAAGTATTAACATTAAAGTTAGCAGATGTTCCCAAAACTGATCTTTTAAAATACTTTCCAGACCAAAATAGAGGTTATATCCATAATCTCAAGATTATGAATAATCTCAATTTCTGAATAGTCTACAGTTTAGAAGCTATTTTGGAAGCTTGGGATAAAAATCACACTTTGATTTTTGGTGAAATGTTCACTCCCCAGCCTGTCAACAAACTCCTTGAAAGATAATCTTCTTGTTCTTTCACACTGGTAACTGCCTTATGCCAGGGAGGAACATTTTGCAGTAGATTTTTTTAAGCTATCCAGGGACTCCGGTTGTCAAACATATTTAAGATATGATCCCTTGCCCAGCAGCCTTAAGCTGATTCTTCTGGGTGGAGATAATGGTTTACATTAGATTGATTGTATGCAGACTGAGAAGTGTATCTTAGGCAATGACTCCATAGTGGGCCGAAAGATAAAAATCCCATTTGCAGTGTTTTATACTGGCCGTCTTTGACATAACTAATGCAAGTCTATATGGTCCTTGTAAATCACAGATATAATGAGTGCCAGATAGCAGCCCACTTAACTGTTGAATGAAGTAAGTGTTTCTTTGCTTAAAACTGAAGGATAGTATATTTGTTATCTCATACCATATGATATAAAGTTGAAAGAAGCCTTTCATTTATATCTGTGAATGTAAAATGAATGCTTAGAGAGTGATGTGTGCATTCTTCATGTTTCACAAGCCTAGTCTTCACGTATTTTCAATGAATTTTTATAATTGCTTTGCTGTGTTGAACTGGCATGCAGAGAACCTTTAAGGTGACATTGTATTCCAGGTCTTATTAAAATCAATAAATAATAAATAGTAGGATCTTAAATTATCTATCACTCCTATTCAGTTGTGAGGTCATGAAGATGTGATCTGCTATAGAAGACATCTGCAAAAGAAAGCCTTCCTGGTTCCTTCTCATGTTTTCATCAAGGAGGCCCTCAGTCTTCTATAGACCATTCTCATAAAGATCCTACAGAAAAGAAAACAGCTCTCAGATCATTAGATGCTTAAGTCATCTTGGCTGCTTTTTTGTTTTTGCATTTGGTAGAAGTACCTTATCTTTTCCAGTTTCAGTTTTATCTACAAGTTCTCTTGGGATGATGTGTCTTAGTTGAATGGCACACTAAACTAAACCCTATAAAGGTTCATATTCTCCATCTTTAATTGTGAAATAATTGTTCTCTCCCTAAAAAGTTTCATCATATATATGTATATGTGTATGTGTACGTGTGTGTCTGCATGTATATATTAGACAACATACATAAACATATGTGTATACATGCATGTTTATGTGTGTTTATACACATTTTATATATAATATAAAAGACTGTCAGACTGACTATAGAGGTAACTTTGTTCAGTTATCTGCTGAGTATTCATAAGAGACGTTATAAAGTGATATGTGTTCACCAAAAGTATTCACCATTGTCATGGAAGGTTTTTTTTAATAGAGTCCAAACAGAAGTATTCCCTTTTTTCTATTATAGTATAGTGGGGGTTTTCTTGTGTAAGGATGGAATTAGATGTCTGCTGAGGTTCAACTCCCAAAATTTGTTCACCAAATGATCTTCCTTACAGATTATATCATCTTTCTCAACTGGAGAAAACCTAGTCTAATCATCTGTAATAGAGAAAGAAAGTGGATGAAGAAACATATATTGCCCAAATGGAATACTCAGAAGATAACTGAACATTCATAACATCCATAACCTTGGATAAATCACTTAACCTATCTCATATGAGGTTTTGAATATTGAAATTGTCTGTTTTTAATGAAAAAAAATGTCCTTATTTGAAAAATTTAAGTGTTGAACTATCTGAGTTCCAAAGCCTCATCTGCTTCTAAGTCTTGTAAAAGCAGGTAAGATATCTTTGGAGGCAAGATAGAGGGGGGTCTTTCATGTTCAGGACAAGACCTCTGAAGGTCTATAAGTCTATAGCCAGCTAGCTTGGATAAGGGAGTTGTTCATCTGAAGCCTAGGAGAAGAACTCTTCTAGAGAATGGATGGGACCTCTGCTGAAGGTTGGGACATGCTAAGTTCCTGTAGCCATAAGGGTTGGAGAAACAGATTCAAGAAGTGTTGAAACCCCTCACAACCTTTCCAGATCAAATCAATTGTCAAGAAACCAAGAACCTAGCCTGTATAGGATGGGATAAGCCAAAACTTAAGGGCAAGATCTAGAATGGGAATCTTAACTGGAGTCTGTTAATTTGTTTTATTAATATTTTTATAACTGTATTTTGGTATAATTGGTTGGTTTCCTTTGTAATCTTACATAATTTATTTTATGCATTTAATAATATTATTTGGCTTCCATAGGCTTCACCAGACTGCCAAAGGGGTTCAAGATATTAAAAAAAATGTTAAGAACCTCTGGATCCTTAACCTTAGAAAAATGGGATTAGTCAGTTTGCCATCCTCTTTTATTCAACATCCCAGAAGACTAAAACCTACCTCCCCATATATTTAGTTAAATTAAATTAAAGACAAGACTTACATGAACTTGTAAATTGTCCCTCCCCTATAGTGGTTAATAGCTGAAGACTTTTTTGAGGGGTAGGGAGGAGAGGAAAGACTGGGACCCATGATTTCAATAGTATAATGAACTCCAAAATAGGGACCTACTTCTTCCAGTGGAGTTCTGTATCAGCTCTGCAAATTATAGATTTGCCTGGGAAGTGAGAAGATCAATCAGTCAGTCAGTCAAAAAGTATTTATTAAACAGATACTGTGTGCCAAGCACTGTGCTATTCATTTCCTTCATGCAGAAGACATGCTCATAACAAAACACTCATAAGCACAAATTAACAAAGACTTAATATATTTGTTTTATATTTTTCTTTTTTGTTATTAGGTATGATTTTTGAAAGACAAGGAAGAAAAGGTATAGAGGAAGAAATTTAGTCAAGGTAAAAACAAAAGACATAAATAAAAATCTATTTCAAACTTTAAAAATAATATATTTGCCTACTCTGATCAATACAAGGATCCACATCAATTCTAAAGATTCATGATGAAAAATGCTATTTATTTCCTGAGAAAGAACTGATGGATTCTGAGTCCAAATTGAAGCATAATTTTTTACTTTATTTTCTTGTTTTTTTGCAACATGGTCAATGTGGAAATATGTTTTGCATGACTTTACATGCATAATTGATATCATATTGCTTGTCTTTACAATGGGTGAGGGAGAAGCTGGAGGGAAAGAGAATTTGGAAGTCAAAATTTGAAAATGAATGCTAAAAAGAAAAAAAAGCAAGACATTTTCTAAGAGTAGCTCTTAAAGACCACATCCTTTTTACAATCACTAATAAGAACATCATGAGTATATAGCAATTGCAAAAGGCTCTTACCTCGTTTATTTTAAAAAAAATTTTTATAATGCTTTATTAGCTTCTGATTTACATCATCCGTTTCTGCCAGATTTTGAGTTATAAATTTTCTCCCCATTTCTCCCCCACAAACTGCCCCAAAATAGCAGTCCCACAGGATATCCCCTCCTACAATCTTCTCTCTCCCACATTTTCCCCCATACCCCTTTCCACTTTTCACTCTATGCCTCAGTGCCTGCACATCCCATTTCACAATTACATGTAAGATGGTATTAATAATAGTATATATACATACATATATACATATATATATATACATATACATATTTGAATATTTGATTTCAAAACTTTCACTTCCAGATTCATTCCCCTCCTTCCCCATCACCCACCCCTACTGGGAAGATACGCAGTTCAGTATAGGTTACACATGTGTGGTTAATACAAAACAATAACATGGTAGATACATTGTAAAAGCCTGATTACACTTCCCTCCTTCCCATCCCACCTCCCACCCACTCTACTCTCCACTTTGATCCCGTCTATTTTCAAAAATGAGTGCTTCCAACCTCCCTCCCTCCCAGCCTACCCTCCCTTCTATCATCCCCCCTCTCATCCCCTTCCCCTCCTATTCTCCTTGAGGGTGAGATACCCTATTTAGTGTGTATTTCACTCCCTCTTCAAGCCAAATTCAATGGGAATAAAGTTGACCCATTCCCTTTTGCCTTCCTATTCTTCCCCTACATTGTAACCATTTTCCCTTGCCTCTTCTGTATGAGATAGTTTACCCCAATCTGTCTCTCCCCATCTCCTCTCATTATATTCCTCTCACCTCTTAATTTCACCTTTTAAGTATCATTCCTTCCTGTTTAATTGGACCTGTGCCCTCTATCTATGTATACCTGTAGACATATATACACACATTCACATAGGTATTCATATGCCCATATAGCCTCATATATAGACAAATATATATATTTCTAATCCCTTCAACTACTGAGAAAAGTTTCATAAGTTACAATTATTGTTTTTCCATGTAGGAATATTAATAGTTCAACTTTGATAAGTTCCTTATGATTCCTTTTCCCTGTTTACCTTCTCATGCTTCTCTTGCTTCTTATATCTGAATGTCAAATTTTCTATTCAACTCTGGTTTTTTCAGCAAGAATGCTTGAAAGTCCTCTATTCCACTGAATGACCATATTTTCCTCTGAAACATGATACTCAGTTTTGCTGGGTAGGTGACTCTTGGTTTTAATCCCATCTCCTTTGCCCTCCGGAATATCATATTCCAAGCCCTTAGATCCCTCAGTGTAGAAGCTGCCAGGTCCTGGGTTATCCTGATTGTATTTCCACAATATTCAAATTGTTTCTTCCTGGCTGCTTGTAATATTCTCTCCTTAATCTGGGAATTCTGGAACCTGGCTATAATATTCCTAGGAGTTTTCTTTTTGGGATCTTTTTCAGGAGGTGATCAGTGGATTCTTTCAACCTCTATTTTGCCCTCTGGTACTAAAACATCAGGGCAGTTTTCTTTGAGAAATTCCTGGAGGATGATTTCTAGGTTCTTACTTTGGTCATGGCTTTCAGGCAGTCCAATAATTTTTAAATTATCTTTCCTAGATCTATTTTCCAGGTCAGTGGTTTTTCCCATGAGATATTTCACATTGCCTTCTATTCTTTCATTTGTTTGGATCTGTTTAACAGCATCTTGATTTCTCATAAAGTCATTAGCTTCCATTTGCTCCAACTAATTCTGAAGCAATGATTCTCCTCATTGAGTTTTTGAGATTCTTTTTCCATCAGGCAAATTCGACTTTTTAAGGCATTCTTCTCCTCATTGCCTTTTTGGGCCTCCTTTGCCATTTGAGTCAGTCTGTTTTTTAAGGTATTATTTTCCTCAGTCAGGCTGTTGACTCTCATTTCATAACTTTCTTACATTGTTCTCATTTCTCTTCCCAATTTTTCCTGCACTTCTCTTATTTGGTTTTCAAAATCTTTCTTAAGGTCCTCTATGTCCTGTAACCAGCTTGTATTTTCCTTTGAAGCTTTTGGTGCAGGAGTTCTGACTTCACTGCTTTCCTTCTGTTCCATGCTTTGCTCCTTTTTGTCCCCAAAATAGGAGTGTATTGTTGGAATCTTCTGTCTGCTTTGTTTCCTTTGCCTGCTCATTTTGCCACTCAATTACTTGACTTATGAGCTTTTTGCCACAGTAGGACTCTGCCACCAGACAGAGGAGCTTTCGTCCCAAACACTGGGGTTTTCTCAGCTGCTGGAGGTATTAGATGGATGCCCTCTCTGAGGTCTCCACATGCTCTGGCAAGCTGGACACACACCCCAGTACTTCCACCCTAGACTGCAATCCAGATCCAACCAGGTTAAAGCAAGAGCGATCACCCCTCAGACTGGTGCTTGGTTTCCCTACACTCTGCAGGCCAGGAGCTGAAGTCACCACATGGCGCTGGCTGGCTGTGCTGGCAGTTCAGTGGCTTTTCGCCCCGGGGGCAAAAGCCATGCACTCCCACTTACTGTTCCCAAAGTCCAGACTGCACTAACCTCTCACTTTGTCCTTTGTGTCTATGTGTTGATAAATCTGGAAATGGCCACAGCTGTGGCTGATCTGGAGTCCCTCTGGCTGGCGGCTGCTCAGGCCCGCCCTGGGGCTAAAGCCTCAGCGTGGTGCTGGGCTCAGCTCCCAGAGCGCTGCACTGGCTGATTCCTGCCGGCCTGCGGGGTGTCCTCAGTAGGAGGTTAGCTTCTCTGTGTCATTTTGTGGATTCTGAGGCTCCAAAGTTTGTTTAGAGTCCCCTTTTTACATGGATTGGGGAGGGTGGAAGCTGGAGCCACGGGAAGGTCTTGCTTCTACTCCGCCATCTTGGCTCTGCCCCCTTACCTCCTTTAAATGATTGGACAAGATCATGTTACCACAAGGTTTTGCTGTATTTAATGACTGAATGATTAGTTGTGGAGATACCTGCTTGTAGTCCCTAGTGCTGGGGCAGTTGAGGTTTATGGGTTTCTTGAGTTGGGGAATTTTGAGCTAGTAGGGCTAGAACTGATTGAATATCTGTACTAAGTCCTATATCAGTATGGTGAGACCCCAGGAGTGGAGGGTCACCAGGCTGTGTAAGGAGGCACAAAGAAGTCCAGATCAGAAAAGTGGATCAGGTTAAAGATAATATGTGTGTTTATATGTCTGTCTCTGTATGCGTGCACACATGCACATACATATATGCATTTATATGCAAGTGTGTGTCATGTGTGTTTACATATGCACATGCGTGTGCATGTTCACACGCATGTATACATACATGTGCGTATGCATGTGTGTATCTATATGTAAATATAGCTCTCTATATACATATGTATATATAATCACCTCTAAAGGGAACTTTTACTTTCCAGACGATGTAATAAGAATGATAAAATATGAAATGGTTGTCAAACACTAAAACATCCAGATAGGTTGTAATTTCTTGTTAATTCCATAGACCAATAAACATGTGAAAACAAAAGAAATAAGTCAGTGATTTGGAATTTATTAAATATCCAGACAATAAGGACTGAGTAGGCAAAATATCCACATGACTGATAAAAACATTTGGTTTTAGCTTAGTTACTTTGTAACATTTCTTTAGGGATTTAAATGTGGTATGCCCTAACACACACACACACATCTACACACACACACTTTTTTTTCTTGTTACTCTCTAAGATTTCTGCTTGGTCCAAAATTCAAAGTATTCCACATAGGCTCAAGCCGCAGACCATAGGAAGTACCTTCCCTCTAGACATAGCTGTCTTTGACATATCACTTAGAACTCTTATCATAACCAAAAGCAAAAGCATTTACTTGGATTGGGAAACGTGCTAATATCAAGCAACAATGGGCATAGATAATAGAAACTACAACAGGCACCATCTCATCCCAAGCTAGATCCCAGTGGCTCTCTCTGATCTCTATTCCTTCTTTCCCTGGCTGAAGTCTGACCTCTTCTCACTCCACATAGCAGCTGGGGACCACAGAAGATGATACTAGGCAGTCACTTGCTAGCGTGGCTTGAGCAACTGGTAAGCAGATTCTGGGGTATTCAGGTCACTCTGGCTCACTGGGGCAGGAACAAAGCTGCCCCTCACTGTTCCAGCACATTGTAAGTATAGGAAAAGATTGCTGCTACTCCTCCACTGGAAATGGAAATAGGACTGATTGCCTCTCAGATGCGCATGGCAATAGTCGTATTGGTCCCTGGATTTCCTGACATGTTATTTGCAACATTCTTTTCCAAACTTTGGCTACCAGATACATACACATTGTCTAGTAGGTACTCAACACCCTGGGAAGAAAAGGCAAACAAAATAACAACAAAATATCCGAGTGCTGCCAGAATTTCCTTTCCTTTTTTCTACCTAGGGTCACAGATTGACATTCAGGATCAACTTCGGCATAAATAATGCAAAATAAAGAGCAATTAACTTATAAAACTTATGTATTTGGCTAAGTCACCTGGACAATTCAGACATGAATTCTGCTTATTCTTGATTCACTGATGCATTTCATGAATTCTCTAAATAATTTTCCTAACAAAACACTGCATATCTTCATTTTTGATTGGATATATGGCCAATGGAACACAACCGCAACAACTAACATTTATAGAATGTTTACTATGCACTGGGCGGTGTGTTAAGTGCTTTACAAATATCTCATTTCATCCTCACAATAACCCTGAAAGGTAGGTGCCATTATTACACCCATTTTATAGATGAATCAATCAGAGATTAAGCGACTTACCGAGGGTCACACAGCTAGTAGTTGTCTGAGGCTGGATTTGAATCAAGGTAATTTTGACTCCAGGATCAGTGCTCTGTCCACTGTGCTATTTATCTGCCTGTTGG
Organism: Petaurus breviceps papuanus; assembly: GCF_028583685.1. Taxonomy (NCBI): domain Eukaryota; kingdom Metazoa; phylum Chordata; class Mammalia; order Diprotodontia; family Petauridae; genus Petaurus; species Petaurus breviceps. The sequence goes on from NW_027187302.1 coordinate 2,045,275, forward strand.
TGGAATAGTCATTAGCTTTGAAGTCAGAAGACCTGAGTTCAAATGCTATTTCAATCATGTAATACCTATGTGACCTTAGGCAAATCATTTCACTTCTCTGGGTTCCCTTATAAAGTGAGGAGATTTGACTAGAGGATAAGGAACCTGCAGCCTCAAGGCCACATGTGGTACTCTAGGTCATCAAGTGTGGCCCTTTGACTGAATCCAAACTTCATAGAACACAATCCCTTAATCCAAGGATTTGCTCTATAAGACTTGGGCTCAGTCAAAAGGCCACACCCAAGGACCTAGAAGGCCACATGTGCCCACCCCTGGATGGCCTCTAAATCCCCTTCCAGTTCTAATCCATCACGAAAAATTCCATTTGATTAGAGCTTTATGGCAAAAAAGAAAAGAAAATATCTTGGCTACATCTCTGGGGTACACAAAAAGACATGGTACCCTAGAAATAGCACTCTCATGGGAGTAAAGAGACTCAAGTGTCATCTCTAAATAGCTGTGACCTTGAGCAGGGTATGTCAATTCTCTGGGCCTCAGTTTACTCATACATAAAATTAGATGGCTGTACTGAATTATATCTAAGGTGCCTGCCAGCTTTAATGATTTATAATTCTATCGCTCTATACTTAGGACTCTCTGTTCAGTCACTGAGAACTCTTACCACAGAGGTCAGGCCCTATTAAGATTTCAACCATCAGCTTTTTGTTAACCTGTGTTTTATATTTTGAAGTGTTAAAATATCCATGTCTTATCCTCTTAACACCTTGAGTTTATTTAAATACCCTTTTACTCAATTCAAAAGGGAATGTTTGATCTGCAGCTAAGAATATATTACATACACAGAATCTGGCACCCTCAGAAAAACCACCAGGTTGGGGATCTTGGAAATTGTAACTAGAGACAGAGATGCCAGGAAGCTGGGCCTGAAGACTGGGAAGTTACTTTGTTGGCAGTCACTAACCCAGGAAAGTCTCAACATGCCCACTTTTCCCTGGCTGTTGGCAGCCCCAGGGGGAGGTGCCTAACTGTGAGGGTAATAAAACCTGAATGGGCCTCTTTGTGTATCATCATCTGGTGCCAGTATCTGACATGTAATGAGAGAGAAAGACACAGGCATGTTTTTTCTCCATATCCAGAACCTTTCCCAAAGAGTTCCAGATACATACTCCCATTTTATTTCCTCTAGCTCTGTGGGGGTCTCTTTTCCCAAGGAGAAATCTCATGGGTGGTAAAATGCTATTGAGTGAGGGAGAATAGCGAACAGAACTAAACTACTCCTGGTCCTCAGCCTTTCGTGTTTTGAAATTTATTTTCTAAATATCTGTATTTCTCGTCTGGAAGGTAATTATTCAGTCAGGAAGAGATGTGCAGGAACTGGGTGAACCAGCTCAGAGCTGATGGTAAAATTTTTAGTTTGAGCATTTATATACACCTTGAAATTAAAAAAAAAACACTACAAATCAGAGCTTGATTTATTGTTTTGCTAGGGTGGGGTCTCCAGGGATGGGGAACCTGTAGCCTTGAGGCCACATGTGGCCTTCTGGATCCTTAACTATGGCCTTTTGACTGAACCCAATTTTTTTTAGATTCAGTCAAAAGGCTGCCTGGAAGAATCTAGAAGACCACATGTCACAGGTTCCCCACCCCTGTCAAACTTAAGAAAGTGATGGAGGTTAAAAATGCAAATTAAGCTTAAAAGTGTATTTTTCCCCCTGTACAGAGACTCTTTCTTAAATATTTACCAGCACATCTTTGACACCAGGCATTGCTTGAGGAAGGAGAGCCTATTCAAGAAACAAAAGAAAGAAAAAAAATGACTTGCAACTGGTCCTTTGGGTTCTAATCCTGGTCATTTTCATTTCCCTAACATCCACAGGAAGGGGGCAAAAAACTCAGGCAAGTCTGATCCTTTAATGGAAACAGTTTAAAGTAAACAGCTTTTATTTTTTGGTTTAATCATTGTTAGACCAAGAGCTGGAATAATAAATACAGATAGGAGGTAGACTCATACTTCACATAATTTGTCAAAGCAAGTCCCCCAGGCTCAGTGAGTTTCCTATTTGTGCAGTTGTTTGCCATAAGGGCAGCCGTAACCCTCACTGAGTCTGGAACAAGTGCTTTGCCAATCACTCTGTTCAGTGTCCCTGGCCTCAGTAACTAAAATTAGTTGACACCAGACAAGTGTCCAAATTGTGATGGATTTCCTCAGCTTCCAGGGCAATTTTTTCCATTTGACTGACAGATGTGAGCAGCAACTATCTGCTTGGGTGGTAAAGAGAGAACTATTTTTGTAACTTGTGGTACAAACAACGACATATAGCATTGTCAAACTCAAATATCAAGTGGGCCACTAAACCATACTTAAGGATCCCGATGGGGGCACATATAGACTCAGAAGACTATATATCAACATTATCTATGCTCTATTGTATTTTTATCTATTTTGTTAAATATTCCCCAGACACCTCCACTGTAGAGGAAAGAACTGTCCCATGTCTACAACTTGAACATTAAGATAAGCAATCAAAACAAAGTTTAAAAAAATCTCTTCCCAAATCTATTTCATAGTGGGCTAAGCAAAATAGAAAAAAGGAGGGGTGTCTTAGCTTTCCTCAGTTTTTTAGGCTCTTGTTTCTTTTTTCTGTTGGAAATAATTAACCTAATTAAACTGTAAACTCTTGGAGGATGTAGTCACAGAGCACCCAAGCATCTGGATGAAAAATGGCGGGGGGGAGGGGGGTAGGAATCAGCTAATCATCTGGCTATATAATCTAAGCAATGGCAGACGTGCAGATTCTGTTATGTGGGAACAGTCAGCTTGTGTGTGTGTGATATAGAGAGTTTTCCTATTTTTCAAAGACCACATTGCTTTTGTTTTTCCTCTTGGCATAGTAGGAATGGTAGACAAGGACACAAAAAAAGCAGAAAAGGAACACTGAAATTAGCATTCATTCAAATATCTGGATTTGTAGTATAGGGGAAGGAGTCCTGGATCTGTAGTCCAAAGACCTGGGTTCAAACTCTGCCTCTGATACTCACTCCCTGCATTCAATTGAGCAAGTTGCTTCAAATGAGAGGGTTAGATCAGCTGTTCTCTGAGGTCACTTTTGATTTCAGTGGTGAATCTGTCACTTAGTATCCATGTGACCTTGGGCAAACCACTTAATTTTTCTGTGTTTCCTTTCTCTCCATTGTAAAATGTGAGCGCTAATTCTATGGACAATTCTAGTTCCAGCATTCTATGATTCATAAGACCATAGTTCTAAAGCTGGAAGGGACCTCATAAGCTGTCTGGTTCAACTCTTAATTTTTGCAGATAAGGAAACCAAGCCTGAAAGAAATTATATGATGTATTCAAGCTTACACAGATTCAGGTCTTCTGACTCCAGAGCGAGTGCTCTTTCCATGGAAGTGACCAATTTCAAAATGGAAGAAAGTTGTTTTTAGATTGGGAGTGGGGATGGAGAAAAGGGAAGAAAATTTAAATGGCATTATAAGTGATAGAATGATAGGGAATGCAACAACCAGACAAAGAAAAGCCACCTTTTATTTGGTGGCCAGAAGGCCTGCTTTGCTCCTGGTAACCTTTCAATCTAGAGAGCCTATTCCTGGACAAATATTCAGCTGGAATTTTAATTTCGTTACAGCTCTATTTATATTGTGATCTATTCTAGTTGAGGCCAACCCGCTCTGACATTTGCCTTTGGATGGCTTCTGCGTTTTTATATTGAGAAAGTTTCAAGTAAAAACACATACCATAGAGACGCCTGCTCTATGCCATGGCTTGGGAAAATAGTCCTTTTTTTTTTTTTTTCGTTTTTGTGGATTTAATAACCCACATAAAATGTGTGTCAGTTTTAAGAAAAATGCTGAGCACTCCATAATAAAATGCCATATTGGGCTTCATTTTGGAGGATCTACTAAGTGACCTTTTTGCATTGCACTGAAATCTCCAGCACCTAATAGGAACTTGCCTAAATGATCCAGTTTTGGCAGGATTTGCTTCGAAGTGATCCTGTCCATTGTGCATTTATAAGTGTGTATAATTTTGAATGTAGGTGTTAGTCCAGTGTCTTTCAGGGGATTGGGAGGTGGACTCAGTCCCTAATAGTTCCATCCAGGGCTACGTGTCTCATGCACAGCATGAAACCTGGCACACAGAAGAAATTTCTCTTAAGCCAACATAGTAAAAATACATTAGATGTTTTGGGGTCTTCTGGCAGAAGAAGTCACTGAAAATATTCCCTTAAAAGCTAGGGGTCTAAAAGAAACCAATGTGGAGGCAGTAGGTATGGTAGAAAGCTCTGGGATTTGCAAAGCAACGTGACAAATTTAATTAACACTTGCTATGTTTTCTATACAAAACGAGCCCTGTAGTACTCAGTCAAATGAACATTTAAGTACCTACAATGTGCCAGGAATTGTGTTAAGCTCTGAAGACATAAAGGAAGGCAAAAGACAGTCACTGTCCTCAAGGAGCCTGCAGTGTAATAGAGGAAGACAACATGCAAAAGGAAATTGGAAAGTAGTGGTAGGGGGAAGGTACCAGGCTCAGATCCATGCTGAAGAAGTTCAGAGGAATAAAGTTACAAGGTAAATGAAGAAATATCTGGCCTTAATGCCATCCTAAAATGGAGGTTCTGGGCAGAGCTCATGAGATCATCATGACAGAGTTGAAAGGGACTTCAGGGGCCATCTAATTTAACCCCATTTTACAAATAAGGAATCTTATGTTCATGGAAGTTAAGTGACTTGACCAAAGTCACTCAGATTGTTGTGTTGGGACCAGGATTTGAACCCAGTTCTCTTAGGTCCTCAGATTTGAGAATTAGTATCTTTTTCACTCTAGGTAACTTTACTAAAAATTTTTTCTTTATTTTTAACATTGCTACCATTTTCCATACATACCCATACTCCTCTCTTGGAACAAAAAAATAAACAAATTAAGCCAACTAACACATTGATTTGATAGCACGTTCTTCACTATGTACCTGTGGTCTGCCATTTCTTTACCAATATGAAATTTTAAGAGTGTGTGGCCTTGCTAGGTTACAGACTCTGCGTAGGTAGGCATCATATCTTATTTAATCTTTGTATCTCTCTGTAGCAGCTTGCAAAATGTTTTGCATGTAGTACTACTCACATAATAATCAGTTGTTGGTTGAATTGAGCAAAATATAGACTTTAAAACACAAGATCAGTCTTTCATCCTAAGCAATAAGGAAGAAAAAATGATCAATGGAATTTCCAAGTTAGCAATTATTTATGAACAAACTATTTTAGTTGCATGAAAGCTTGCCTGGAGTATAAATAGCATTGCATGGCTACATTCATTTCTGCAACAGTCATTTTTCACTATTTAAAAATCATCTGAGGGACACTGTGGTATATGGAATAGGGGGCTAGCCTTGGAACCAAGAAGACCTAGATTTGAGTTCTGACTGACACATACTGACTGTGTGACTATAAATGAACAAATGGATAAAGGAATTAATGAGGAACATTTGATAAGGGCTTCACTATTAAGCAAGTCAGTTGACCTCTCATTATACCACAGAACTTGCTGATTCTACAAGTTGAAGAAGAATTGCTGATCTGCATCAGGTGAGGGAGTTTCCATCCTAGGAGCTCTTCACATTGTTGACATCATAATTCTAGGTGCCTTCTCCCCCTCCTCAGTGATCTAATCTTACTATTTAAATTTTTTTCAAAATATAGTTTTTTGGGAGTTCCTAAATGACTTCTCTTTATTTGTTATAAACCAGAGATTGACCATAGAAATTATACATACCAAAGGAATATGTCCTCCAGAGGCCACTGTTTCAGACTGGTGCCAGAAAGTCATGACCTTCTATGGGAAAAAAGTGAACTTGGTCAGTGTCTCTTCAGTCAGGCAACTCTAGTTACATTCAATGATGAAACCCAATGGTACTAGCTCAGCTGCCAGCTCAGAGATGCTTTCATTGGGCAGCAAGTCACAACTCAGGTGACAATTCCATTTATCTGAAAACTTGAATAGGCCTTTCAGATGATATTTTGACCCTTTCTTCTACTGATAAAATACTGTACGACAACAGCTGATTCAGGTATCATAATCTTCATTGATAGGAGTGTACAAGTGAGGTCATCTTCTCTTGTTGAGGCTATTGTGACTAAGGAAGTCCAAAGACCAGTAGAAGATAAATTCCTTTTTTTTTTACATCTTAAAGGAACGTATCCAATTCCAGATGTGTTGACTAAGAATACCAGGTTCAGTAAGTTTCCTCCCTGGTTCTGAAGGGATTTCTGCTAGTACAGAATTGGTGCCCATGTTCTTGGTGATCTTATCCAGTGAGGACACCTCACCCAGTGCAAGGGGAAAGACTAGTTCTCTGGGTATAGGTTTCCATGTCAGCTCTCCTTGACAGAGCAGGGACTGGCACCACAGTTGAAAGCTCCTAAAAAGTAGCCAAGAATTCAATGGTCCATCACAATGTGAAATAATTCCTGTGCTTCAGTGCTAGGGAAAAATAGCCGTGTGTGAAGTGGGAATTTTCATGCCATAAAGAAAAAATCTAGGAAAATAAAGAAATGGCTTGATATCTTTCTTTGGTGGTCAATTTATTTTGAATTTTCTTACCTTTTAAAAATTGCCCATCAAGAAATTTTTAAGTGCAAAGCATTATACTTTCTGACTATATGATGTGGTATGATTCTGTGAAAATGTTTTATGCATATCTTTCTATATCCACATATATCATATATACATTAATACACATATATACACATTGCATTGATGCAGTGGATAGAGTACCAGACCTGGAGTCAGGGAGATTCATCATTTTTTTGTTTTTGTTTTTGCCCTTTGGAGGGCAATTGGGGTTAAATAACTTGCCCAAGGTTATTTTTTTTTGTGGGTGTGGGTGTGGGTGTTAAGTGTCTGAGGCCGGAACCAAACTCGGGTCCTTCTGAATCCAGGGCCGGTGCTTTACTCACTGCGCCATCTAGCCGCCTAGATTCATCTTCTTGAATTCAAATGAAGCCTCAGTCAAGTAAAAGCTTGAGCAAGTCTCTTAACCCTGTTTGTCTCGTCTGTAAAATGAGCTGGAGAAAAAAATGGCAAATCACTCTAGTATCTTTGCCCAAAAAAAATCCCAAATAGGGTCAGGAAGAGTTGGACACAACTGAACAACACATATCACATACACATACACACACATATTTTTATGTATTATCTTCTCTGCAGAAAGCTAAGTTCCTTGACAATTATCATTTTATCCCTGTATCCCCAGTGCTTTCTATATGGTGGATACTTTTGAAATACTTATTGGATTAGATTGGACTAGACAGTGCTTTTAAATAGTCAAATGAATCTGCAGTTTCATTATTTCAGGAGTTTCCTCTGCAATTTGCAGGCCTTTCTTTATTCTTTGCTTTCTTCTGTCATTGCAAAGGCACCAATGGGGCACTCTAGCTGTCCACCTATTATCACTCACTTTTGTCACATGACTAGTACATCTTAAGTTCACATGATATTGGATAGCAATCCAATCCAAATTACATCTACCATCAAATCACCAGGTTAAATAATCAAGGATTCAGTGGATGTGTAATGTACACCCATTTGACTGGACCATACTACCAAGAAGTAGATGTCATTGTTTTTGTCATATCTCAAGATAAAATTTTCAGGTAAATAAATAATTGGCTTTTTGAGGGAATGCAATGCTCTCTCCAAGGAACCTCTCAATCTCACTTTTCCAGATGTTGCCTAATTATGGAAAAGTTGTTCTTTCAATTTCAACTTTTTGTTGAAGAAGAGAGATGTAGATAGTGATTTTGAGAAGTAGTGACATTTGCAAATGGAGGCTGGGTCAGCACATTTGATGAATCAGGTTCATTTGGGTTTTTTTTTATTTTTGCTAGTCTAGTAACATCTGAAAATTGTTTTCAATGCTGTTCTAATTATTTTATTTAGTTAAGAATTTTTTTTTCTTTTTGGAGGGGGGAAGGTGGGGCAACTGGGGTTAAGTGACTTGCCCACGGTCACACAGCTAGTTTTTGTAAGTGTCTGAGGCCACATTTGGATTCAGGTCCTCCTGACTCCAGGGCCAGTGCTCTATTCACTGCACCACTAGCCGCCCCAAGAAAATTTTTTATTCACCATTCATGGCCCATTCTAACATCTCACACAGTCCTTTCTGTCAGTCTTTTGTTTATCTCTGAGGAATGCTGAAAAGATTACTTAGACTTAGATCATGTATTTAAGGCACCTTGAGATTCCTAAAAAAAATTGCAACACTTCAAGATAGTATTATTAACACAAATTTTCTATGCAATTATTTCTTACATAGTCACAGTTTAAAACTGAACATGCAACAAGTGATAACTTGTCATCTCCTTGCTTCTTTAATTCTCAAAATCAAATACATACTGAAAGAAATGCAACATTGCATCTCAGGTAAAAATCCTCATGCAATTAATCTGCCCATCAGTTATTTAACTATAGGAATAAACACAAAAGGATAAAAACCCACCCTTTTCTATTATAAGCTTTTATGAAATGGTAGATTTGCTAGTAAATTAGCCTGCTATATTTCTATCTTTAAAAAATCAAGCTTTGAATCCAAAACACATAAATATATTACTTCCATAAAGAAATGTTCCTTTAATCAAATTTGAGATGCCAACAATAATTTTTACCTTTCCTGCAGTTATTTATGCTAGGAGATAAAATTGCCAAAAATGAGTGGAAAGGAAATTGTCTTCTCTAGTCAATGTAATTGAACATGCAACATTTTAATTCTGATAGAATGGATAGTAGAAGAAATTTACATCACACTCATACATTAAAAATAGATATGAAAATTGGAACAAACCATGGAACAAATTTATTCAATCAGATTGAACTTTGCATAGAAAAGAAGCATAGCTTGAGAGACTGGTTGTCCAGCAATGTAGAAGAATGTAACGATATTTTAAATGGGGTTTAATCTTGAAATTCAATGTTGACTATTTAAAGGAGGTTCACAGATTGGGTTTGCTCAAGCTGTTCCCCACATCTGGAATTCCCTCCCCCTTGCTACTTCCTCCTCCTTACCTACCTGAATCTCAATTATTCTTCAAGGTTCAGTTCATAATGAAAAGAGCACAAGGTATGAATTAGAGGGTCTGGTTTTAAATCTCTGCTCTGCATTGACAATTGGTTTGAGTATGTCACCCCATCTCATTGTTCCTCCGTTCCTTCATATATAAATAAGGGGGTTGAACTAGGGGACCAAAGATGAAAAATGAACTAATGCCTTCATTTTGTAGATAAGAAAACAGGGTCCAAGAGGTTAAATGATTTGCTTAAGGTCATAACCGAAGCAAAGCTAAAATTAGGAAGCTACGTCCTTTGAGTCCAAAGTAATTTTCAAATGGTGAGACAAAGGATGGATATTTAGAAATTTTCCACGAATTATTGTTATTATAATACCTATATATGTAAACACTGTCTCTTCAGATAGAAAGTATGCTCCCTGGGGACCGGGAGCATTTTAATTGTGTCTTTATATGCCCAGGGCCTAGATAGTGTCTGGCAAACAGTGATTGATTGATGGCCGAAAAGGCTGAGATGGGGATAAAATGTTAGCAAACACTTGTTCTACTTACTAATTTTATTATGAGGACACAGATGTCCCATTGAACAAAGAAAAGAAGAGAAAAGAAAATGAAATTGCAGGTCTTCCATGAAACATTCTCTGAATATAGAAGCCAATACTCATCTCTTCCTTCAGTCTTATTTCACTCTAAGTCAGTATCCCAGAGTTCAACACATAATTGTTCCTTGTCTTTCAGTTTGTAGGACACAACTAGATTGGAAGTTTCATTTGAATTGCTTTGAATTCTTCATTGCATATGTCATTGTAGGTGATCAATCAGTATTTGTTGAATAATTGATAAAACAATGTCAACACAACATTGAGCTGATTGAGTTAAATCACTTGGTGTTCAGTTACAAACTTTTATTTCTAAAAAACTTCCCTTGTGGCTGAAAGATGCTGTCAGTTAATAATAATGAAAAGTTTTGGGACCAGACTGGTGATTTTGTTGTTATAGGGAACTCCCAGTGGGGAAATTCTCTCTAATAATGTAAATCTGCACATGTTTTGAAACTTGTAGTCTTTAGAGAGCTATTTAGGAAACAGACAGGTTAAATGACTTGCCCTGGGTCATACAGCTAGTGTCCAAAGTAGGTTTGTTCACTGAGTTTCCTGTGTGTACACAATATCATTATGTCCTTCTTTTTTGGCTATTTTCTCTTGAATACCTCAAAGTGTCTCTTCTGCTAGAAAAAAAGAAGAGAAAATTTCCTTACAGTTCTGTAATGTCAGTAGTGCAGTTCTAGGTTTATGAATGACTGAGGTGATGCTCAGGGAAGGAGACTGGTTTACCAAGTGTCAGATCCATGATTCAAGGCCAGGTGTCCCCTGATACCAGCATATCCAGCACTCTGTCCATTAAACCACAGCTGCTTAAAAAATAATCTTCATGAGGTTTGTGAGCAGAACAAAAATGTCACCAACTGGTAGCCAAACTTCTGGTGATAAGTCCTTCTAAATTTAGCTAGGCTGGCCCTCAGACAACTGACATACAATTCATCAGCCAGTCTGTGATCAGAGTCATTCTACCTCGGTCAGACTTCTCAAAGTGACATTCCACTGGCACTGCCTTCAAGAATTCAGGGTTCTTTCAATGCTAGGATAAGGCATCAATCAGTGTACGACTCTAGTATTGGACAGATAGACCCACAGATAACTGCCTGTATGCACATGTGTTTTCAGTCATTTCAGAGTTGGACATAACTGAAAAATAACTTAACAACATGTATGAGATACTATGTTAAGCCCTTTGCAAATATTATCTCATTTGATCCTTACAACCATCTTGGGTGCTGTTGTTGCTATGGTAGTTATGTTGTTCAGTCATTGTTCAATCATATCCAACTCTTTGTGACCCCATTTAGGGTTTTCTTGGCAGAGATACTGGGGTAGTTTGCCATTTCCTTCTCCAGCTCATTTTATAGATAAGGAAGTGAGGTAAATATAGTTAAGTGACTTGCCCAGGGTCAAACAGCTAGTAGGTGTCTGAAGCTGGATTTGAACTCAGGACGAGTTGTTCTGACTCCAGGCCCAGCATTCTATCCATTATGTCACCTAGCTGTCCCACATATACATATGTGTATATGTATACATATATGTGCATGTGTATTTAGATATATTTGTGTATGTATGCATATGTATAGATAGATATACATACATACCAGTTTATAGGTAGATATCCATGTATATATGTGTATATAGCTAGAGAGATGCACATGTATACACACATATGAATTTATGAAATCTCTATGATTTGATCAGTATGGGAAATACTAGAGTCGTACACTGACTGATGTTTTATCCTAGCATTGAAAGAACCAAGTTTGTTTTACAGATAAGGAAACTGAAGCAAACTGGGTTAAGTGACTTGCCTAGGGTTACACAGATAGTAGGTTTCCGAGACTGAATTTGAACTCAGGTTTTCCTGACTCCAGGCCCAGTCTTCTGTCCACTGCTCTACCTACCTGACCCCATTCTAGTGGGGGAGACAGCAAATACTGGTTTCTGTTGCAGGTCAGATTGAAAGGCCCAGTCCTTAGGGTTCAACAGCAAAGTAGATGATAATGCATTTTCTGTAATGCTGTTTCCATTGATGAAACCATATCCATTTCTGATAGTGAGTCATTTGACAGGCCCAAGGACTTAGATGGTAAGAAGTTTCTCTTCAGGGTTTTCAAGTAGGTATGACTGCTGTGGTCTGTATTACAGAGCCTGTAATACATTCAGAGAAAGTTACAGGGTTACATCTCCACAAAGGTTAATCTTAGAAGGATGGGATTGGGTTGAAAGCAGCACCATAGTTTGATGAGGTGCTGATAGTCCCCTGATTTTTGGGCACAGGGTCTTAGGCTGTGTCCACCTGTGTCTGAGGAGAGATGGTGGTCACAGTGGAAGTTATGATCTGATCCACTTGGAGCATATCACCCCTAAATCTCTCCCTCAGAGTGCTTGGTTACTCCAGCCAAGGTGGTGTGGCTGTCCCATTGGTGGCAAATGGTGAGCAATAAGTGTTGGTTGTGGCAGGGATAGCAGGCTCTTTCCCCACTCCTCTTGTTGATGATGATGACTGAGGGGGAGGGATAAAAGGGTTCAGGATCAAAGCAGGTGTATTGATCTGGGAGGCAGTACTATTCCAAGGCTCTTGTCTTATGGAGGCAGTTGGTCCATAGTTTTTTATTTAATGGAGTGTTTCCAAAGAAACAAAATTTAAAAAAAATTTAGAAACATAAACCTGATTTCAGTGAAAACAAATTATATTTGCAGCTCCCCTAGAGTTATTATATAACTGTCATTGTCACTGTCATTCATTAAATTACTTTAAAAATATTCAAAGTCAAGCGTCATTCCTCCTTCCCCAAGATAGCTAATGATAGAGAATACATCTGCAGTACAATTTGGATTAAGAAACAGTATTCTAAAAGAAAACCACTGTGTAACAGCTCATCTTTTCAATAACGAAAATTGAAAATTGTATTTATAGCATGGACAACTTGGCAAATTACAAAGTCATTTAATTTAAAAAACATTAATAAATGTACCAGTTATTTGGTGATTGGATGACATACACCAAGCTTCCACTGAATAAATGAGATCACTGTTTGGACTATTTTTCTTTATTCTTTTTGTATGCCACAAGAAGGTCATATTCAATATATTGGATCATAGCCTACTTAGTAAGCAAGTTGTTGCCTGTCGACTGAACAGTCTGAGACATATGCTAACGGGAGAGAGGATCACAAAAAGTGTTCTGGATTTTGGAGGCTGAAATCCTATTCTCTACCATTTACCTTGGACAAATAATTTAATTTCCTTAAACCTCAGTTCCTTCATCTGAAAAATAGGGATAATACAACATAATATAATATCAACTTCACTGCCTTGTTATAAAGATCAGTGATGAATGTGTGCAAAGCACTTTGTGTGACCATCAAATTCCATATGCATTCAAGTTGAGAGACAGTGTTTCCTAGTTAATAGAGTGTCAGCTTCAGAGGAAGAATGACCTGGGTTCAAATTCTGCCTCTGACTCATGTGGGCCATGAGATCCTAGCCAAGTCACTTAATCTTTCAGTGTCCCTAGGTGACTCTTCAAGACTTACAAAACAGTGGGTGATTTGCATTTGCCAAGGGAGTTTACTCAGTGGGAATTCCCTATTCTGATGTAAACATGATTCTGTTTTGCAACATGTATATGTATGTTTTATAGCTGTTGTTATCACCATTATCAGCTCTCCTTCAGTACTCTAATAATATTAGAAAGTATATAAGCAGTGGAATTCCAAAGGAAATACAAGTCAAATGGCACTTGCCCTTGATGAGACAGACATGGGGAAAAAATCACATACACTCTAAAAAAAAACACATCAAGAGAATACAATAAGAAAAACATATACAGGTCCATTATTAGTGTACTATACCAACAACAATGTTTACTCAAAAGAGATTGGATTAGCCATCCATAGTAGAAAAACAAACCAGGGAAAGAACTTACTACCTAGGTTAGGATTATAAAATCAGGTGGATGTTCTGTTGCGTTATTCTTTTGATACAGATAACTTGCACAGAAACTTCAGGTAGAAAATAAGCTTGACCCCAAGTTTGATGGGAAGAGGAGGCTAGACTGGATTTCATTTGAAAAGTTACACAATATGATCAATTATCCCAAGCTACTCGTTGCTAAAGAAAAGAAAAGAAAAGAAAAGAAAAGAAAAGAAACAACAACAAACCCATCTTTTAAATGGCAAGATGCTCCTGCTGATACCATATTTTTGCAAAATCATGGAACACCACGGTCACAGAAGAATCCACATGGCAGGTGACTTGAAGGGGAATAGAAAGACACCAAGTGGATATAAGGGTATAAGTGGACTAAAGTATATTGCTGAAGATGACTTGTTTATGAGGAGTGGAATATGTCATTTTATATATATGACATCATCATAAACAGTAATGTCTAGAAAAAATGGGCTGATTATGTCATAAGAGAGAATAAGGGATAGCAGATAGAAAGCCTAAGTATTACACGGGAGTCCAGGAAATATGGATTTCCAAGTCTAGCACTTTTGATCAGTCCTCTGTAGGAAAATTATGGAAAGACAGGGATAAAAACTGTATAGGATAAGAAACTTATAATGGACTCAAATTTACACTGACGGAAAGAGCAAAAACACCAATGATGTCACAGTCTATGTAAGTATTTATGCATACAGAAACAGTCGGTTGTTGTCCTTCATTCTTGAAGAGGACCAAAATGACATCAGTATGTTAGAGTCAAGTTATAGTGTGTCTCTGACTATGGCTGATCAGACCAATATGAGCTTAGACTGCTCTACCACAGGTTGGGCACAAATAGGCCATGTGAACATTTGGGGCAAATTCTCTAAATTTGCCCATCTTGCATTTCTTTTGAGTTACTTCAATTCTGCTTTGCTCATAGAACACAACACCTTCTCTTATATGGGCATGTCATGCTTGGTAGTCTTGTGCCAGTGTCTCCCATGGCACATGATCAACTCCAGAGTTCTTAAGGGAAACCTTGAGAGTGTTCTTCTATCATTTCTTCTGACCAGGGTGTGAGCTCTTGCTGTCTTTGAGTTCTCTGTAAAATAGTCTTTGCATTCAAATGCATCTTTTCAAATGCATTTGAATGCATTTGGCATTCAAATATGTCCATCCCATCAATTCTCTGCAGCTTGTGCTAATTTTAACCTAGCGATAACAACAAGAAAGCATAGGTGCTCCACCAATTAGCACTACACCATCACAGTAAATGGAGTTTTGAATGCTGTGGATGAGTTCACTCACCTTACCTTCCAGGGATGTACCTATTGATAATGAGGTTGACCTATGCATTGCCAGAGCTAACTTAGTGCTTGGGAGGCTCAGAAGGAAAGTGTGAAAGAGAAGTATTAGACTGCTTACCAAACTGAAGGCTTATAGAGGCATTGTACTGACTTCATTGGCATATGCCTATGAAACCTAGACAGTATATCAGCCAGAAACCATGGCCAGAAATTGGAACACTTTCATTTGAATTGTCTTAAGAAGATTCTGAAGATAACCTGGCAGGACAAGATGCTGGCCACTGAGGTCCTTTTCTTGAACCAAACTGCCAAACATTCAAACCCTATTGCAGAGATACAGAAATATACAAATATATAAGGAAGTCAAACTTCTCAAATAAATATAATAAAAATTATACAATGGAATGAATGTAGCCTTCAAAATAATCACCTATACACTCATGACAATGATGCTGATGTTCCTCAAAACATGCTTAGGATCCTCTTTTGGAATACAACACCAATGAGGGATAGGACCATTTCTAATAGGTCTTTCACTGTGCAGAGATAGAGGACCCAGCCATACAGTCATGGAAGCCACAACAGGAGACTGGGGCAACGCAGCACCTAGGTTCCAATGCCAGAAAACAGGAGACCTGGGGCCTCTGTGATCTCGAAAAGTCCTCTGGGGCCACTTACCTCCTAGAGAACAGATGACAGAGTAAAGTGTGTACTGTGTAAAAAGGAAAGATTAGCCATGCCCTGAACCTACAATAGTCCCCCAGAGATGGAGAAGCCATAGATTAAGACAGAGGGTATGGACTGAGACCAATAACTCTGTCAATATCAGTGGTGTCAGCAGTATCCAGGAGGGTCAGAATTAAACAAAGTCCAGTGAACCCTAAAAGTGCTAGAAGGGACCAACACTAGCATAAATTCCCAAACCAATAACTGAAGCTAAAAATATGAGTGAACAGAAGAAAATCCTAAACCTAATGGAGAAATAATACGACCTAGTGCAGCTAGATGAAGTAGAGAAGAGCACTGGCCCTGGAGTCAGGAAGACTTGAATTTAAATCCAGTCTTAGACATGCATTAGGTAGTAAATATGTGACCATGGACAAGTCATTTAACTTTGACCTGTTTGGGTTTCTTCATCTGTCAAATGAAGATAATAGCAACTATCTCCCAGCGTCGTAGTGTGGACCAAATGAGATAATATTTGTAAAACACTTAGTAGAGTGCCTGGTACATAGTAGATAATTAATAAATCCCTTTCCTCCTTCCCCTACATGAACTGAGAAAAATCCAAGACATGACTCTAAGGGATTCATTCTACAACAATTGCAAGTATAGACTCAGAGAGGGTAAACATTTTTGGTCACAAAGACTACAAGAAGGAGTGGAAAAAATGAAACAAGAAGTAAAAACTAAAGAATTACAAATGAGAGTTAAATGAGAGTTTGAACAGAAAAATATTGAAAGGAGAATAATATTGACTTTAGGACAGAAGGTGGAAAAGCTTACCCAAGTAGTTTACTTCCTGAAAACTGGAATGGAAAAATGGAATTCAATGGTTTTATGAGACAATAAGAAATGTTAGAACAAACTCAAAAGATTTTTTAAAATTAAGAAAATGGATAGAATCTATTGGTTTATAAAATAAATCTATAAAATTGGCCAAGAAGAAATAAAATGAGATTAATAAAACTTCCTGAAAACCATGAATAAAAAATTTTGCATATCATATGTCAAGAAAGAACAAAAATAAACTGCCCAGAAACAGAAGGCAAAGTGAAAATATGAAATCCACTGATCATTTCCTGAAAGAAACACAAACTAAAAATGCAAATGTCATAGTAAAAATCTAGAGCTTCCAAATCAAAGAAAAAAATGCTAAAAGCAATCAGAAAGGGACCAAGGAAAAAATTAGGATCGCACAAACCCTGGCAGTAACTACTTTTTAAGGAGAGAAAATTTTGGAATTCTATATTTCAACAGGTAAACTATAAAGGCTTATAAGCAAGAATAATTAATACTACATAACTAAATAGAATCTGGGGTGGATGGGTTAGGGGAAATGAACCTTGGCTAGAAGAGAGGATATTCAAGCATTCCTCTCTTCTCCTCACCAAAAATGGTATTGCCCAGTTTGAAAAAAACACTTTACTCATCAGAATTACCTCCAAGTGATTTTGACTGTTCCCAAACGATAAATTCATTCTAAAAAAGAATGCAACTATTTAGGATATTTAGTATTTAGATATTTAGTATAGGTTTTGAAAGCCAATCTTTCCAGAAAAAAATGTTCTCAGCATAATTCCCACAGCTATTCATTTTGAAGGGGACATCACTCATTTGAACAAAGTTTTATGATATTTTTAAAAGTCTCATTAATATATGTTACAGAAGTGTTCAGGCAGTCACTGGAGTAGTTGGAATTAATAGGGTTTATCTGGGAAGGCTTTCAGGCCTTAAGAGACTATGTAATGCATTGAAACAACAGTGTCTTACAAAACATTCACTTACCACAGAAAGTAGATACAACCTTCCAAAGTGACTAATTTACACTCAAATGAATAGCTTACTCACCCAAACAAGCCAGCTCAAGAAACAGCACTCATTCCTGAAAACAGTCATACAAGGAGTCAAGAAGCACAAATATGGAAAAGTAAAATATTTTCTTTCCCTGATGGTTTATTATCCCTTTTCCATGGACTCATGTATTGAGGGTTGAAGTGGATTATATCACAAATGTACATGCATTTAATGGGTCTACAGAAACCCTCCAATGGAGCACATGCTGAATTCGTCTGACCACTGAAGATGAAACATGCTCACTTTGGAAAGAACTTGAATCTTTTTATAAGGCAGCAAAACCTAACAGGTCCCTTGTTCCTCTGACAATGGCAGAGAGGTGGGGCACTGTGTAAGTTAAAATGGCTAGGAATCTTTTGGCATCCTCTGTTTCTTCAATTTTCCATTAGTATCTCCTAACTCTGCAGCATCCTATAAGCAGGTAGAGTGAAGGATAGAATTCTTCCTCATCCTAGTCATGTGGGGGTACAGTCTCTGATGCTAGCTAAGGTAAGAAGATTCAAGTAAGTTAAATTTTTCTGGGTCCCTAGGTGTATATTTTATTTGGTATTTTCTTTCCTAAGTATGAGACTAAACATCAATCTTGAGGTATAGGTGTAGACTTGGTGGTGACCTTTTGAGTTTGAGAGGTCCAGGGGTCCTGGGTCCATTGGGTGAAACTGATTGGAAACAGAGGAAGTTCATGCTCCAGAGAGGATACCACCCACAGGGTAAAGAGCTCAACTCCTGACCTAATTTGCCAGAAGACGTGGACTTCGAAGATTTATTCAGAGTGAAGGTGAAGTGTAACATGCCCTATCAGCAGTCCTGAAAACCACTTCATGTCTAGATGGTTTTAAGTATCAACCACTTGGCAGGTTATAACCATAGATATTACTTCTGCCTGTTTAGTTTGTTTCTGTCAAGGGCACAGTGTGAGTCTTTAGTACTTTTAGAAATTCTTTTGTGGGTCCCATGACTGTTTAATATTACATATTGAGTAACTTTCTATTTATGGAGACCCTAGACATGAGCTATGACCTAAGAGCAATGTACTGGCCCTTAGGATTTATTAAATGAATCCTAATTTAAGGATTGAGTTAAAACTGCTCAGTGTTCTAAGGGAAAACAGTAACTGCAAGAGTTACTGAAACACTGACTCTCTTATTGAGAACTCTAAGACACTTGAGTCACTTTTATATGAGACCATACCTGTGATAAACTCAGGAAATAGGGGCATCAAAATGGTTATCTGATTTTTCAACAAATGTAATTTATCTGGTTATAGAAAAAAAGATGGAAATTTGATAGTTAATGTAGAGACAAGGTAAGGTTGAGTTATTTGCAGAAAGGATCTAGAGTCTGTACTTAGAAATATAAGGAAGGTGGTGGTGGTGGTGGTGGTGGTAAATGAATAGATTTTAGAATGGTATCCAGTATGTTTGAAATTGACTGTTATTAAAAAAATACTTTACTGTTAATGAGTAAGTCTATCTGAGAAAAAGAATAGATTGAAATCAGAGAACCAAAGTCAATCAGTAGATCAATTTGGCTGAGATATTATGCCCAGTAAGATGTCAGCCAAACACAGTGTGGATTAATTCCGTTTAGAAGTAGAAACATCATTCATCAATAAACTTTTATGGATAGTTCCTGAGACAGAAAGATGAAACAAGTTGACAATTCCAGTTGAACACATGGTTTGAACACATGGATTTTCCTCATTCATGTTCTTATTTGGCAAATTTCTGTAACTGTGTATCCATAAGTACTGAATACATTGGTAGAAGAGTGTGACCCAAGTTTAAGTGTAGATTGTGATGTATTTATTATTTATTTATATGCTTTAATATGTGAGTATCTATGATATCAGGATTTTTTTGCTTTATTGTTAGGTAAATAGTTATATATGTCAGATCTAAAAGTCACACTGTTATAAGTGGCTAGTTGTATAAACCAAAACACATCAGAAAGACTTTAAGAGTTATATTGAAGATTATTGTTGTTTAGTTGTGTCCTACTCTTTATGAACCCATTTGGGGTTTTCTTGGCAAAGATACTAGAGTGATCTACCATTTCCTTCTCAAATTCATTTTGCAGAGGAGGAGACTGAGGGAAACTGAGTTAAGGGATTTGCCCAGGGTCACACAGATAATAAATTTCTGAGGTTGGATTTGAACTCATAGAGATGGATCTTCCTGACTCCAGGTGCAGTGCTCTAACCACTGTACAACCTAGCTGCCCATCTTGAAGATTAGGGGAAATATATTTTCCCCTACGACAGGATTGCCCCTAGGACCTAGAGAATTTGAGTGTAACCACATGGTAGGTATCCTTCTCTGGAAAGCCAGAACTGCCAATGTGAGGGTAAATTGAATTGAGAGAGCCAGTCCAGAGAATGAGTAAGTGTTCACGTGCCCAGGTGAGAAATGTGAGGTGCTACAGTGTAGGTGGTCAGCACCTGTTATTTAGCTGTAAATAAATCTCTCAAGGGCACCAGAGTGGGGGATTTAATGAGCCAAAAAGTGGGAGAAAAGGAGTCTGACTCCTCTTGTAGGTGGCTAGGCTCCCCCAGGCTTGTATTCAGCCTGGACCACATGTAAATTTCCATGGCAGAAATGGACTCCTAGTGGAGAAAGGAATGAGCATGATGGCCGTACTTACTCTGGACCCAGCAGCAGTAAGTATTGTTAGATTCATAAACTTTGAAAATCTTAAGTGTAAATTCCATGAAACCTCCCTATAACCTTATTTTACTAAAGAAAAAAATACAGCATAAGGCAGGTCTGTTTTGGATCTTGTCCAAAACTGCTGTGTAAATGTTTTTGAGCTGTTCTGTTCTATTCTGTTTATATTATATTTAAAAGCTTTAGAAAGGGAAAAGATTTGGCTTCTTAGAGAAATAGCATCTAATTAAAGCAGGCTATGAAGTGTCAAGAACTGCAGAACCTTCAGTAATAAGAACTACAAGGTCTCCAAAGAGGCAAGAAGTGTAATGGAATGGAAGCAGTATTGGATTTAGAATCAAAGGAGCTGGGTTTGAATCCTGGCTCTGTGCAACTTTAGGAAAATTTAACCTCTCTGGACCACAATATCTTAGTATTTAAAATGTGGGGGTTATAACAAGAATAAAAAGTCAAGAATATCAAGGGAATTAATTTTTTAAAATGTGAAGGAAGGTGGCCTAGCCAAACTATATTATACAGTGGTAATCACCAAAGTAATTTGGTACTGGCTAAGAAATAGAGTGGTGGGTCAGTAGAATAGATTAGGTACATAATGTGTTGTAGTAAATGACCATAGCAATTTAGTGGTTGATAAATCCAAAACTCTAAGATCTGGGGGACAAGAATTCATTATTTGACAAAAACTGTTAGAAAAATTGGAAAACAATATGGCAGAAATTAGAAATAGTCCTATATTTCACAATGAATACCAAGATAAGGTCAAGATGGGTACATGATTTAGACATAAAGGGCTGTACCACAAGCAAATGAGAGGAGCATGGGATAGTTTACCTGTCAGATTTATGAATAAGGGAAGAATTTAGGACCAAACAAGATATAGAAAGCATTATGAAATGTAAAATGGATACTTTTGATTCTAAAAAGTTTTTGCACAAACAAAAGCAATGCAATCAAAACTATAAAGAAAGCAGAAAATTTCTGGGGAGGGAGCTATATAGCAAGCATGTCTAATAAAGGCCTAATTTCTAAAATATATGGAGAACTGGGTCAAATTTGTTGTTGTGTTTGTCCTTCATTTTCAAAGAGGACCATGGCATCAGGGAAATGATGACATGACTTGAAGTTGACTTTGATTTGAGGTAGGGAGGACTGTGCAAGTTCACCAGCCTCACTTTCTCCTTCAGAGCCATCTGTATCCAGTGACCAGATATTCATCAGGAAGACTAGAAATGACCCAGGATACAATGGGAGACCCTGGCCCTTTTAGACTAAGGTCTTTTCATGTACTCACTTAGAGTGAGGTAACTCCCATTCAGTGAATAGAACTGAGTCAAATTTGTAAGAATATAGTTATTCTCCAATTTGTAAATGGTCAAAGAATAAACAGGCAGTTTTCAGACAAAAAAAATCAAAGCTATCTATAGTCATATGAAAAAAATGCTCTAAATCACTTTTCATAACTGTGAAATGCTATGATACATAACTTTGAATGACTTAGCTATTCTCAGCAATACAATACAATCCCAAAGGACCCATGATGAAAAATGCTATCCACATCCAGAGAAAGAACTGATGGTGTCTGAATACAGACTGAAACATGCTATTTTTTACTTTTTCTTATTTCCAGGTTTTTTCCCATAAAATAGCTAATATGGAAATGTTTTGCATGATTGCACACGTTATCACATTTATCATATTGCTCGCCATTTCAGGGATGGGGAAGGGAGGAAAGCACAGAATTTGGAACTAAAATTTAAAAAATAAAAGAATGTTGAAAATTGTGTTTATATGTAATTAGGCAAAATAAAATATTATTAAGAAGAAAATTAAATGAAGGGGTTGAAGTGGGGTGTGCTAAGGTCCCTTCTAATTTTAAAACTTTGATCCTATGAACCTTAAAAGAAAAACCAAAATTAAATTAAAATGATCACTAACAAGGAGAGTTAGAGTAAATCAGACTCCACATTGTTACATCTTTTGAACTTTAGCAGTTATGTGTCTCTGTATTTACTCATTTATTGTGGAGAAAAGGAAATCTGTATTATTAATTTAATTCAAATTTATGTTAAATAAAATGAAAATTGGATTGTATCTTTTCCCTCCTCTATCTCATCTCTGAATTACCTGTATGTGCTGATCACTGAATTCTACTACCCCAAAGAGAAATTACTATAGTCTATCTACCCAGAAGTGGAATTGTGGGAATAATTCCTGAGAACAATTCACAGGTTTTCCTATAAGTGCATGCCTTACAAATTCAAATCTATTTCAGCAATGGCAGCCATCCCAGGACCTCTTTATACAGCAATGTTATTGATATAGAAGTGTCTGCCCAAGGATAATGTGACAGTAGGACTGTATCATTCCAAGATCATATCTACCCTACTAAAACAGTCCTTTACTCTATCAACTTGAGCATTCTCACCCTATAGAGTTCAATGCATGTTTCAGAAATGAATTCAAAGCATTTTACACTCACCCATCAGACCCTACAACAGAGATTCCTGTTCTTGACAGAAAAATTTACACTAATACACATCATAAAGGTCATTTGGCTTCTCCTGAGCCCATCCAGCCCCTCACAGTTTGTTCTGCCAGTCCGAGTACCTGCAACTGATGGTTGCCAAAAAATGATGTGTTCAGATGGATGATCTAAACGCGTAGCGGTTATTATTCATTTTTTGGATGCTGATCAACTTCAACATGACTGGAGAAAAAAATTAACCTTTATTTTGTTTTGCACCAACATAATATAAAACACTCAGCAGCTCTACCTTAGATGAAACTGACTCCTTTAGAACTTGCTGAAAACAGTGACTTTCTTGACCAATTCAGAATGGTTGCAAATAGAGACTTTCATTTAGGACCTTAGTAAATTAAAAATATTTCCCACCCTGCCCAAAGCCACAGAAGCTGTTGGAATTGGCTTTAGGGCCAGGTTGGGGATGTATGTGTGGGTGGCTAGAGGTCATTAGTGAAGGTCTTTCAAAAACATTCTTTTATTTTTGTTTGGTTCCATGTTTCTGAGTGGTAGGGTTGCAGCCAAAGACTTGTGTTTAAAGTCCCTCCTTTCTGCTGCTGAAAGTCCAAACACCTGACTCAGCAATCCTCTCCAACACTGTTTGAACTTAACATTGGCCCTGGAACAACATATATCATGATAGCCACTGACAGGTAAGAGCTATACCAGACAATCACTTTCAGAGTGAAAATTGGAAAACCCAGCAAAAAGTCCACTGACTCTAAAAGAGCACGAAGCAAGATGAGCCTTATTGCTTTTTCTTTCCATTCTATTTCCTGCTTTCAAGAATTAGCATCAAGGACTTCCAGGCATTCTATTTGTTCTTCTCTCCATTTATGGATACCCTCTGGTTCTCATTGTAATTGATCTACTTGTGAAATAGCTGCATAACTATTAGTTGAATCATTACTCTTCTGGGAGTATTCTCTATTCATCATTCCATCAATAGCATCTGGACCAGTTCATTTAACTATATGACTACACATTATTTCAGAACTACCTCTTCCATGTCATACTTCTTATATCTTCACTAAGTTTCTCTGTTGTTTTAAATGGCAGAGTAGAATAAAGAATCTCAGTCAACCAGTAAAGCCAGTCTTATGTGGCAATACTCATCATAAAATATTTCTTTCTTTCCACTTTACTGTTTATCTACAAAGAACCATGGATTATAGATTCAAAATTGGAAGGATTCTTTTTTTTTTTGCTTTTTGGAGGGGGGAAGCTAGGGGGCAATTAGGGTTAAGTGATTTGCCCAAGGTCACACGGCTAGTAAGTGTTAAGTTTCTGAGGCTGGATTTGAACTTAGGTCCTCCTAACTCCAGGTCTGGTGCTCTATTCACTGTGCCTCCTAGCCACCCCTGGAAGGATTCTTTGAGGTTATCTAGTCCAATCTACTACTTATACAGATAAGGAAACTGAGGAAGACTAATAAGGTTAGCTTACTTGACCAAGGCCACACACATTGCTAATTAATGGCAAAGCTAAGATTTGAACCCAGTTCCCCTTATTCCACAGACAGTAATCTTTCCATGAACCACACTGCCTCCCAGAAAAAAGGATTCAAATAAGGCTGAATTTCTTGTGGAAGCAAAATATTAGAAAGAAAGTAAAAGTCCAATGACAAGATGGCAAAATAGAGGGAGGATTCTAGAAGAACTCCCCAAAATTCCCCCCCAAAAAACTTTAAAATAACATATCAAATAGAATTCTGGAGTGGCATAACCAACAAAAGGTTAGGGTAAGAGTTTTTTCAGGCATGACAGCTTTAGAGGTTGAAAAGGGAAGTCTGTGACAATGGAATGGGGATTGACCAACTGTGACACCTGCATTGGAGGTCCTTGAAGGGGGGTGACAGTGATAGGAGCAATAGCAGCAACAGCAGTAATAGTGCTTGGACCTTCCACTGTCCACAAATGGTTAGGAGATTAGACACCTGCTCAGAAAAAGATTACAGAAGACCACTGTGCAGGCAACTGGGCAGAGGACCAGGCACTATTTACCAACTCAATTGCCCATTGCCCACATATGAGTCAAAATTCCAATGCAGCAAGGAGAATTTGTGATCACAGAGAGAAAGGGTACCAGAATGCATACCAGGTGACCACACCTCTCCCCAGATCAAACCACCCTGAAAATATAAAAAATTTACAGACCCCCCCCTTAAACTAGCTGTGAAAATAGCAATGTGAAAAAGCCTGAAGCCTGGAACAGTGACCCTCCTTCCCCAGAGATGAGCAGAGCTTAGCTCTAATATAATGTTCAAAGTCAAGAAATAGGCTGGAAAAATGAACAAACAACAAAAATAATCTGACATAAAAAGCTATTATGGTGACAGGGAAATTCAAAACACTAACTCAGAAGAAAACAATATATGAAAACATCTACAGCCTCAAAGAAAAATGTAGATTAGATAGAAGACCAACAAGAATTCCTAGAAGAGTTAAAGAAAACAATAAGAGTGATAGAAGAAAAATTGGGAAAATAAACGTGAGGTAAGAAATTATGAAGAGAACTAATACCTTAGTAAAAGAGGCACAAAAATCCTGAAGAAAATTAGACCCTAAGAAACAGAATTGGCCTAAGGTTAAAAAAAAAAAAAAAGGAAAAAAGGCACAAAAATTCACTGAAGAAAAGAACTTCTTAAAAAGAAAAATAGGCCAAATGGAAAAGGAAGTATAAAAACTCACTAAAGAAAATTTCTATGGACAGCTCTCAACACAATGTGTAGTATTTATCATACAGGGTTTCTTGAAATGAAAATTTATTGTTACGTATTTTGAATCCTTTCTTATGTTCTGCTATGCATATGACATTTTTTTTCTTACTTTGTATTTAAGTTTATGATATGCTTTCTTTCTTTTCTCTATTCTGTATTTGTGCTCTGGTGTTTGAGTCTAAGAAAAAAATTAAATAAAAGAAAATAAAATAAAGAAAATAATTCCTTAAAATTTAGAATTAGGCAAGTAGAAGTTAATTACTCCATTAGACATCAAGAAACAACAAAACAAAGTCAAGAAAATAAAAAAATAGAAGAAAGATGAAATATATCATCAAAAAAAACTTACCTGGTGTAATGCAACGCCAAGGAAAGGCAACTTCCCAAGGTTCAAAATACCAGCATAGGTGCTCTCCATTTTATTCAGTGACAAAGTAAGAACAGAGAAGATCAAAACATGACATCATTCCAAATACAGCATTTACTAAGTGTGATTAAATAATCTCCAAGTACTATCCCACCCCAGGACCTTCCATTCATTCAATCAATTATAAAGTCCCTGTTCTAAATACTACTCCACCCTTAGGCTGTACCTTCATTTAGTCCATCACAAAACCCCTCTTCTCAAATGGAGATTAGTTTCCAAACATAAGTAAAATACATTCATTTGTTCAACCATAGAACACAAAAAGGTCAAAAGTTCCCCACCCCTGGATCACAATTGAATCTACCCCAGAGTTACAACAAGTTTAAGCACAGCACTTAATACCCAAATGGAGGTCTTCTCTTCATCTTGACAGAGGCAAGTTCTCAGCAATCTTAGTTCCTGGGGAGACAAGGCTTAGCAAGGCCACAAGATACATTGCCAGTCTCTTCATGAATTTATCCTCTGTCTGTAGAACAGTCCTAGAACCCCTGAAAACATTAGCAAAACCCTCTCCCAGGATTTCTGTAAACATACAACAAGAAAATCCTTCTTCAGGGCTTCTGAACCAACAGAAAGGTTCCCAGACCCCTGCAACAAGAGCACTGTGGACAGTATTCACTCTGTCTGCAGGACAGTCTCCAGACCCCTGCAACAACAGCACTGTCCTTCACCAGTGGACAGTATTCACTCTCTGTCTGCAGGACAGTCTCAGGAGCTCTTAACCAAAAGCCAGGTTCCAGGACTTCTTCAACAACAGGACTGTCTTTCACCAGTGGACAAATCTGGCAAAACAACATCAAAACAGACAGACAAAGTACCAGCAAAACAGCCATGTCTCCTCAGTCCTTGGCAGCTCTGGGGGCAGGTCTCAAAAGTCCAGGGCGATTCAAAGTGGCCCTCAGCAATCCTCTCAGTCTCTCTCTGCCTCCACGAGGGTGCTGCTTCCAAAAAGTTCTTCTGCCTCTCTCTTGTCTCTCCAAATCTACGTCACCAGCTCCTCCCAGTTAGTGTCTCTCTTTTCAAGTCAACAAGTCCATCCCACAGGTGGGATTAACAAGCTTTGGGTTTTAACACAATCAATTTGAAAACCAAGCCAATACAGGGGAATCTTTATATTCCATTACTATCACACCTGGAAAAGTAGGTTAAGGAGAGACAATTTAAAATTTATTAGATTATCTGAAAACCACAATAAGAAAAGAGAGTAGACATCATATTTTAAGAAATTATAAAGGAAAATTGCCCAGATATTTTAGAACTAGAATGTAAACTAGAAATTGAAGGAATCCACTGACCACCTCCTGAAAGAGGCCTTATAATGAAATCTCCAAGGAATATTAAAACCAAATTTCAGAGTTCCTAGATCAAGGGGAAAATGAAGTAAGTATCCAGAAAGAAATAATTCAGATAGTATGGAGATCCGATCAGGATCACACAAGATTTATCAACTTTCAAGGAGGACTTAGAATGTGATATTCCAGAAGGCAAAGAATTAGGATTAGAACCAAGAATAACTTACCAGGCAAAACTGAGTATAATTCTACTTGGGGGTGGGGAGAGAGAAATGGATATTTAATGAAATAGAAGATGTTCAGGAACCCTGATGACAAGATTAGAGCTGAACAGAAAATCTGACATTCAAACACAAGATTCAAGAAGAACAAAGAGATAAATTTTAGTGAGAAATCATGAGTAAATTAGTAAAGTTAACTGTTTATAGTCACAAATAGGAGGATGATACATATAACCCCCCAAAATTTTATCATTAGGGAAGCTAGAAGGAGTATATATAGACAGAGGGCATGGGTGTCAATATTTTTAGTTGGGATGATCTCAAAAGAAAAATGGAAGGATAAGTAAGAGGGATATACTGGAAGAAAAGGAAAAAAATTATCTTACATAAAAGAGGTACACAAGCAAGAGTTTTTACAATAAAGGGGAAAATAGGGGGGAGCAGACAATGCTTGAATCTCATTTTCATCTGAACTAGTTCAAAGAGGGAAGATTACACACACACACACACACACACACACACACACACACATACACACACACACTCAATGAGGTATATAAATTCATCTTACCTAATAGGGAAGTAGAAGGAGAAGGGACTAAGAAAAATGGGGCAGGGGGTTGTAATAAGAGGAAGGGTAGATTAAGGGAGGCAGTGGTTAAAAGCCAAACAGACTCTTGATGAGGGACAGGGTAAAAAAAGAAAGATAAACAGAAGAAAATAGGAAGGAGGGAAATATGTAGTCAACAATGATAACTGTGGATATGAATGCAATAAACTCACCCATAAAACAGAAGCAGATAACAAAATGAATTAGAAATCAGAATCCAACAATATGGTGTTTACAAGAAACACAAAAACAGAAAGATAAGAAAAGAGTTCAAACAAGGAGCTGGAACAGAATCTATCATACTTCAACTGAACTGAAAGAAGGCAGGGGGTAGCTAGTAATCATGATTTCAGACAAAGCAAAAACAAAATTATATTTTTATAATTAAAATTATAATTTCAAATTATATAACTAAATATATAATATGATTAACTATATTAATACATTATTATAATTAAGTATAATGTGTATAATTAATATATAATTAAATATATGAATTTTATTATTAATATTATAAATTTTATAATTAAATATATAAGCATAAAATAAAAAATATATCAATAAATATATATAAATAAATTATATATAATTAAAAGAGATAATCAGGGAAACTACAGCTTTCTAAAAGGTACCATAAACAACGAATATTAATACTAAACACATATGCACCAAATGGCATAGTATCCAAATTCTTAAAGGAAAAGTTAAATTATTTACAGCAGGAAATAGTTAAAGCTATACTAGTGGGGGACTTCAATTTCCCCCTCTCAGCACTAGATAAATCTAACTATAAAATAAATAAGGAAAAAAGTTAAGGTGTTATTTGTGATAAACTTCTAGGGGAAAAAATTGAATGGGAATATAAAGGAGTATAAAATTTTCTTAGCAGTACATGGTACCTTTAGAAAAATTGTCCATGTATTGGACCATTTAAAACCTCACAACTAAATGCAGAAAAGCAGAAATATTAAATAGAACCCTTTTGGACCATAATTCAATAAAAAAAATAATGCATTCAATAAATGGCCTTGAAGGCATAGATTACAAATTAATTGGAAATTAAAATAATCGAATACTAAAAAAAATGAGTCAGCCAAAAAAAAATTCATGGAAACAATCAATAATTTTCATTAAGGATAACAATAATGAGACAGCATACCAAAATTTATGAGATGCAATCAAAGTAATTAGAGGAAAATATCCTATCTCTAAACAATTATATCAATAAAAGAGAGAAAAAGTAGGTCAATGAATTGGGCATGTAACTAAAAATAATCTGGGAAAAGAACACATTAAAAATTCTCAATTAAATATAAAAAAAAATCCTAAAGATGAAAGGAGAGATTAATAAGACTGGAAGTAAAGCACACACACACACACACACACACACACACACACACACACCAGTAAACTAATAAAACAAGGGTCTGGTTTTATTAAAAATATTAGTATAATTAGATAAAACTACTGATTAATTTACTGTTTTAAAAAGATAGAGAAAAATCAAATCAACAATCTCGACATGAAGAATGTGGATGAAGAAGGTGAATGCATCACCAATGAAGATAAAATTAAAGCCATTATTAGAAACTATTTTGCCCAATTAAATGTCAAGAAAACTGACAATCTAAATAAAAAAGGATGAATATTTACTAAATGTGAGTTGTCTGCATTGACAGAAGGGGAAATAGTATACTTAAATAACCCAATTAAAAAAAAAGAAATTGAACAAGCCAAAAATGAGCTCCCTAAGAAAAAGTCCCCAAGACCAGATGGATTTGTAAGCAAATTCTCCTAAATATATAAAGAACAACCAATTCTAACACTATATAAAGTTTTTGGAAAAATGGATAAAAGAGTCCTACCAAATTCCTTCTATGACACAAATATAGTTTTGATATCTAAACCCTGGAGAGCAGAAATAGAAAAAGGAAAAACTATAGACCACTTACACTAATGAATATTGATACAATTTTGAAAATAAAATACTACCGAAGAGCCTACATCAATATATCACAAAGATCATTCACTACGATCAGATGGGATTTATGCCAGGCATGCAGAGCTAGTTTGATATTAGGAAAACCATAAGCATAATTGACCATATCAGTAGCAAAAACAACAAAAATCATATGAGTATATCAAGAGATCCAACAGAAATTTTTGACAAAACATAATAATTCATTCTTATTATAAACACTGGAAATCATAGTAATAAATGAAACTTTTCTTTTTCTGGTTAGTCTTTTTGAAATATATTTTATCTAGTTTATGAAATATTTCCTAATTACATTTATACTATTTTAATATTTAAAAAAAATTTTAGTTCTAATTCTCTTCCTTCATTTCACCCCTCCTTGAGAAGGCAAACAACTTTAATGGAGCTCTTCTTAAAATGATAAGTAGTATCTATCTAAGGTACCATCAGCTAGCATTATCAGTAATGGGGATAATTAGAAATCTTCCCAATAAGATCAGTGGTAAATCAAAGATGTCAATTATCAACATTATCATTCAATATCATACTAGATATGCTAGCTATAACAATAAGAAAAGAAAAAGAAATTGAAGAAATAAAAATAGTAAATGAGGAAACAAAATTATCACTCTTTGTAGATAATATGGTGGAATACTTAGAGAACCTAGAGAATCAACTAAAAGCTAGTTGAAATAATTACTTCAGAAAAGTTGCAGATACAAAATTAGCATTCATAAATCATTGGCATGTTTATATATTACCAACAAAACCCAAGAGAAAGAGATAGAAAGAGAAATTTCATTTAAAATAACTATAGACTATGCCAAACACTTGGGATTCTATCTGCCAAGACAGACACAGGAAATATATGAACAGAATTATTAACACTTTTTATACAAATACAGATCAAAACAACTGGAGAAATATTAGTTACTCATAGGAAGGTTGAGACAACATAATGAAAATTACAATTCTATTAATTTCACTTAGCTATTCAGTTCTGTACATGTCAAACAACCAAAAAAACTATCTTACAAAGCTAGAAAAAAATGATAAAATTCATCTGGAAGAACAAAAAGGCAAGAATATCAAGGGAATCAATTAAAAAAGTGAAGGAAGGTGGCCTAGCAGTACTGGATTTCATCCTATATTATGAAATATTAATCATCAAAACACTCAAGTACTGGATAAAAAATTGAGTTGTTGATCAATGGAATAGATAAGGTACATAATACATAGTAGAAAATAACTATGGCGATCTAGTGTTTGATAAGCCCAAAGACCCAAGCTTTTGTGGGCAAGAATATATATATATATATATATATATATATATATATAAAGAAAGAGAGAGAGAGAGAGAGAGAGAGAGAGAGAGAGAGAGAGAGAGAGAGAGAGAGAGAGAGAGAGAGGACACATAGTGAGTTGAATAGGAAGGGATGATATCTAAAAAATAAAATTAAGGGGTGAGAGAGGACTGTACTGGGAGAAAGAGAAAGGGAGAGGTAGAATGGGGTAAATTATCTCACATAAAAGAGGCAAGAAAAAGCTTTTACAATGGAGGGAAAGAGGGGGCAGGTGAGATGGAATGAGTGAACCTTACTCTAATCAGAATTGGCTTAAGGAGGGCATCACATACACATTCAATTGGATATGGAGATCTGTCTTCTTAACTTACAGGAAGGTAGGGGATAAGAGGATAAGGAGGAGATGATAGAAGGATGGACAAATTGGGAAAAGGGGTAATCAGAAGCAAACACTTTTGATGAGTGACAGGGTGAAAGGAAACAACATGACTATTATATAAGTGCTTTGCATGACTACATATGTATAATCTGTATCACATTGCTTGCCTTCTCAATGAGGGTGGGTAAGAAGAGAGGAAGTATATGAATGCAGAACTCAAAGTTACAAAAACTAATGTTAAAATTTATTTTTACATCTAACTGGGAAATAAGATACACAGGCAATGGGTATAGAAATCTATCTTTACCCTACAGGAAAATAAAAGGAGAAGGGGGGAGGGATAGAAAGGAGGACAGAATGGGGGAAGGTTAATCAGAAACAAAGCACTTTTGAGGAGGGACAGGGTGAGAGAAGAGAATAGAATAAACAGGGGTAGGATAAATAATAATTTTGAAGCAAGCTTCTCTAGTAAAGGTCTCATTCTCTAACATATAGAAAACTGTGTCAAATTTATAAAAATAAGAGCCATTCCCCAATTGATAAATGATCAAAAGATATAATCAATTTTCAGATAAAGTAATTAAAGCTATGTATAGCCATACCAAAAAAAAATGTTCCAACTCTCTTTTAGTTAAAGAAATGCAAGTTAAAGCAATTCTGAGATACTACCTCATACCTATTAGATTAGATAATAGGACAGAAAAGAAAAATGACAAAAGTTGGAGGGGATATGGGAAAAATAATATATCTATGTACTGTTGTCAGAACTGTGACTTGATTAAACCATTCTATAGAGCAATTTGGAACTATGCCCAAAAGGTGGTATCGACATAGCAATACTGCTACTAGGTCTGTATCCCAAAAGAAATACCAAAACAAACAGGGAAAGAACTATATGTACAAAAAATATAGCAGCTCTTTTCTGGGAGTAAAGAATTGGAAATTGAAGTGATGCACACCAATTGGGGAATGGCTGAATAAATTGTGGTAATTGTGATGGAATACTATCATAACACAAGAAAAGATGATCAGGATGCTCTCAGAAAAACCTAGAAAGGCTTACATGGGTGTAATGCCAAACAAAGGCAACTTCCCAAGGTTCAAAATACCAGCATAGGTGCTCTCTATTTTATTCAGTGACAAATTCTCTGCAATCTTTGTTTCTGGGGAGACAAAGCTTAGCAAGGCCACAAGATACATTGCCAGTGTCTTCATTAATTCATTCTCTGTCTGCAGAACAGTCCTAGGACCCCTGAAAACATTAGCAAAACCCCCTTCCAGGATTTCTGTAAACATAAAACAAGAAAATCCTTCTTCAGGGTTTCTGAACCAACAGCAAGGTTCCAACACCTCTGCAACAACAGCACTGTCCTTCACCAGTGGACAGATCTGGCAAAACAACATCAAAACAGACAGACAAAGTACCAGCATAACAGCTATGTCTCCTCAGTACTTGGCAGCTCTGGGTGGCAGCTCTCAATTCAAAGTAGCCCTCAGCAATCCTCTCAGTCTCTCTCTGCCTCCAAAGGTGCTGCTTCCAAAAAGTTCTTCTGCCTCTCTCTTTTCTTGTGTCTCTCTAAATTTACGTCACCAGCTCCTCCCAGTTCAGCCCTCTCTTTTCACATCAACAAGTCCATCCCACAAGTGGGATTTACAATCTCTGGGTTTTAACACAATCAATTTGAAAACCAAGCCAATACAGAGGGATCTTTAAATTCCATTACTATTACAACGGATTGATGCAAAATAAAACTCAGTGGGTACAAAGTAACAATATTGCAGGGTGATCAGCTTCTGAATGATTTAAGCTATTCTCAGCAATACAACAATCCATGACAATTCTGAAGGATTTAGGATGAAAAATGCTATTCATCCCCAGGGGAAAACTAATGGTGTCTGAATACAGATTTAAGCAACTTTTTTTCCACTTTCTTTATCTTTCTTGAGGTTTGTTTTTTTTAAACTATGTTTTCTTTTACAACATGACTATTATGGATATGTTTTGCATAACTACACATACAAAACCTATATGGAATTGCTTTCCTTCTCAATGAGGGGGGTAGGGTGGGGACAGTGGAAGGGAGAGAATTTTGAACTCAAAGTTTTAAAAACAAAAAAAATGTTGTTTACATGTAACTGGGGAAAAATTAAATACTAAACAAAAAGGAAAAAAAAAACAATGGGGAAGGAAAGGCTCCAACCAACTTATCATTTAAGGCCATGCCATAATTTTGTTAGCATTTTAGTCTGCTTTAAGCCTTTTGGGGGAAGAGATCATACTTTGTCTAAACTTTGTATTTGACCTGGTGCTTTGTACAGTGTTCCACACACAATATACACTTAATAAATAATTTTGGACTTTTATTTATATTTGTTTTGACTAAATGATTCCTCTTGTGAGGCAGAACATGTTCTCCCTTAATAAGACAGCCTTTGAGTACAGTGGTACCAGATCTCAAATTATACTACAAAGGGGCAGCTAGGTGGTGTGGTGAATAGAGTCGGGAAGACCTGGGTTCAAATCCAGACACTCAATCACACTTACTATTCGTGTGACTTTGGGCAAGTCACTTAACCCCAAATGCCCTGCCTTCTCTCTCCAAAAAGCAAAACTAAATAAATAAACAAACAAATTATACTATAATACAGTAACTATCAAAACAATTTGGTACTGGTTAAGAAATAGATTAGGGATTGATTAGGTACAGAATATGCATAAACAAAGGAACACTATAGCCTAGTTTTAATAAATCCAAAGATTTCAACTATTGAGGTAAGGACTCACTATTTGACTAAAATACTAAATAAAATTGGAAAGCAGCCTGACAGAAATTACATATAAACTGGGGCAGCCAGAGGTGGCTCAGCGAGTAAGAGCACCGGCTCCAGTGTTGGGATGACCTGGGGATCAAATCTGGGCTCAGATACTTAGCACCACACCCAGAAATAACTGGCCGTGTAACCTTGAGCAAGTTACTTAACCCTGGTTGCTAAAAAAAAAAAAAAGAAATTACATATAAACCAACATTTCATACTATATACCAAGATAAACTCCATACAGACAAATGAATTAGATATAAAGGACGGTATCATAAATAAATTAGAGGCGTATAGAAGAAATTCCCTTTCAGGTCTCTAGACAGGGGAACAGTTCATGAACAAATAAGAAATATAGAGGATCACATAAGATAAATTAAACAATATTATTTACATAAAATAGAAAAGATTTTCAACAAACAAAACTAATATAGCTAAAATTAGAAGAGAAATGGTAATGGGGAAAAAGGTTTTTGTAACAAACTTCTCTCATAAAGTTCCCATTTATAAAGTATGTAAGGAACTAAATTCAAACTTATAAGAATGAGAGCCACTCTCCAATTGAAAAAAGTTATTAACAGATATGAACAGGCAGTTTTTAAGGGAAGAAATCCAAGCTATCAATAAGTATTTGACACAATGCTCCAAATTATTTAGAGTGAGAGAAAAGGAAAATAAAATGACTCTGAGGTTTTACCTCTTATCCATCAGATTTGCAAAGCTGACAATAAAGAATAATGATAAATGCTCAAGGAGCTTTGGGGAAAATAGTCACATTAACACACTGCTGGCAGAGCTGTGAATTAATCCAACTATTCTGGAAACAATTTTGAACCATGACTGGAAGATTACTAAACAGTACATACTTTTCGACTTAATAACACCACTCCCAGGACAGAGAATTTGTGACTTGTCCAAGCTCACACTGCTAGTAAGTGACTGAGGTAGGATTTGAATACAGGTCTTCCTGACTCTACTGCATCCTGGGCCATCTCTAGTCATCCTGATCAATATCTGGCCACTGGACCCAAATGGTTCTGGAGGAGAAAGTGAGGCTGGTGACTTTGCACAGCCCTCCCTCACTCAAATCAAGTTCAATTTCAAGTCACGACATCATCTTCTTGATGTTATGGTCCTCATCGAAAATGAAGGACAAACCACAACCACACACACAACCTCCTGACTTTCAGCACCTTATCTTCTTTCATCTTCTTCCCCAGGCCTTTTATTTTCTCTATTGTCTAAACCTTTCTCTAATCTTTAAATCTTCTTTCTGACCTTTTCATCCCTAAATCCTCCATCAGATTCCTAATTATCTGCCATTTTCTGCCTTTGCCATCATATCTCGAGGCACAGTTCTAGCATCTACTGCCCTATGTTTCCATATACTCGAGATCTATGAAAGTGTGAGGCCATGTGGTGCAATGGCAGGAACACTGTCAATGTAGTCAGAAGATTTGGCTTCAAATCTCATGTGACTGAGTTAGTCACTTAACGTCCTAGGGACTCTTCTGGGTTGGACTAGAAGGTTTCTGTGATCTATTTAATATCAACGATCCTATTATTTTTCTATGATTTATTAAGAAAGGGAGAGAATATACAAAATTCAGAAATAATATATCAAGATAAGGTAACTAGAAATAGTCTACAAAGAAAATTACTTAGTCTCATACTGGATAGTTCTTTCCTTCTAAGATATCCTATCTATGTTTTCTTAGGCCTACCTGAACCCATTTGATCCCTTTAGGGCTGAGGCTTGACCATCTATCTCACCTCTAAGTCCCAAATGAGGATAATGGCTTGTCATCCAGAAAATAATCAGATTATGGAATCATAGATTTAAAGCTGGAAGGGACCTTAGAGATCATTTAACCCAACATCCTACAGATAAGGAAACTGAGGCACTAAGATGTTAAGTGACTTAATGCATGTCAGATAGCAGATAAGCATCATAGACATGATTCAAACCCATATCTTCCTACTTTAGGTCCAGTTTTTTTTCTTCCATTATGCCATGAATCCCATTTGTGAATTTGCCCACTTGGGGACAAACATTATTCTGTACAGAGAAGAAACTCAAATTCCCTGTGCCTAGAATGGAGGTGACTAGGTTGCTCAGTGGATAGAGCACTGAGTTCAGGAAGACCTGAGTTCAAATCTGGCCTCACATATTTAGTAGCTGTATGACCCCAGGCAAGTCACACAACCTCTGTTTGCCTTAATCTCTTGGAGAAGGAACTGGCAAACCACTCTAGTGTCTGCTAACAAAACACCATGGACAGTACTGGAGTTCTATGGTCCTCAGGGTCACAAAGAGTCAGACACTACTAAACAACAATACCTAGAACACATCCAACCTCTCCATCCCCCTCTCCCTCTCCCATATCCTGATGTTTGAACTGGGAAAGAAGCAAACATTTATTAACTAAGTAGTAGGAGCCACACCTCTAGCTAAGTGTTTGCAAATATCTCATTTAATCTTCACAACAATCCTGGGAAATAGGTGCAATTGTTAATCTCACTTTGTTTTTTAAGTTTGGGTGGGAAGGCAATCAGGGTTAAATGACTTGCCTAGGGTTATACAGGTAGTAAGTATCAGTAAGTATTCTACAGGACCTGTGCTCTATTCACTGTGCCACCTGACTGCCCCAGTATCCACATTTTACAGTTGTAAAACTAAAGGAAGACAGAAGTTAAGTGACTTACTCAGGGTCACATAGCTAGTAAAATGTCCAAGGCCAGATTTGAACTAAAGTCTTCCTGACTCCAGGCCAAGTGCTTTATCCTAGCTGAGCCGCTTGGCTGCCCTAAGGAGTCTGAGGAGTAACAAAGAGTAAGAAAGTCTCCAATAGCTATTCTCACTAAATTTACCAGTTTCTTTGACTATTTGTTTACATCTTCCCCAAGTACCGTCTCCCACATGGTGTATGTTAGATATTGGCTTTCCTGTTGCTTCAAATACGAAAGATACATAAAGGCACTCGGTTGGCAGTGAAAACTAGCCCTTTGGAAAGGGGAGTGAACAACATAAAATGCTGAAATTAGAAACCCCTGATCTCCCCCCACACTCACTCTTTTGTCATCCGTTCTCTGGAATCGACTACCAGGGCAGTGACAGAAGACTCCAAGAATCAAGATTGGCAAGAAAAGTAACTCTCTTTCTGATCCTCTCAACAGCATGTTCCATAAAGATGGAGTTTGAAGCTTGTATATAATCTACCTGTCAGAAACATTTTCGTTTTCTTCAAATACTGGGCAATCTGACAGCCCCTTTTCCCACAACTGAGAAGAATCTCCTAACATGAGAGGCACTTGCAGACGTGTTAAAAAATTTCGTAGCCATTAACACATTCCTAAAAACAACACAGCTAGAGGGACAAGAAAGCCAAGGATAACAAGTCTTTCTTTCCAATGAAAATGAGTTCAGTCCATTTGATTAAAGGAAGATAAATGAAGGGACTGGAAGCAGACACACCTCACATTCTGTGCTCTGGTTTGATGTGCCTTGGGACCAATTTGTCTAGCTTAGGAAAAATGCAGGCGGTCTTCAAGTTCCTACATTCCAGGAGATAATGTTAATCTGACACAGTGTTAGATGGATCATACATCATTCAGGAGAAAGGCCTGGACTCAACAGGAGAGGCTTGATGATTTCTCTGGCAAAATTTACAACTGGGTAGGTCTGAGAGAGACACAGAGAGAGACAGAGAGACAGAGACAGACAGACAGACAGACAGAGACAGAGACTGAGGGAAAGAGGGAGAGACGGAGAGATGGAGAGACAGAAAGAGAGAGGGAGAGTGGGGAGGGAGAGAGAGACACAGAGACAGAGAGAGAGAGATGGGAAAGAGATGAAAGAGAGGAGAGAAGGAGAGAGGAGGAAGAGAGAGCCCATTGTTATCATAGAAGCCTACATTTATATATCAATTTGCACTTTGGGAATGCTTTGCAAACTGAAATCTCATTTTATCCTCACAGCTGCTATGTGAAGTAAATAATACAAGCATTACTGTCTCAAATATACTGATAAGGAAATAGGATCAAAAAAGTTAAGTGGCTCAAGATTTCAGCTCTAATCATACAGACTCAATCTTAGGAGCCCACCTCCCCTTTTAAAATCTTCGTCATGGCTCAGCAGCCCTCACCCATAGTAAAGCCTTGGAAACATCAGAATTTCCATCTTAGTCTCCGTTTTAGCTCAAGTCTTTCAAGAACTGTTTCCCTTCAGGAACTGAGGATAACAAAACACTAAACAGAGAACAGGTTTATGAGAGACAGTAAGGATACAGAAAAGATAATAGATATGTCTTTTCTGTAGAGCTCCCTCCCTAACAAAGTTTACCATTATCCCAACAAAATAACAGTTCTTTATTGAGTCATGATAATAATAATACTGATAATGATACTAAACATTTATATGGCACCTCCCAGGATCAAGTGAGATAATAATTATAAATTTTTTAGCAAAGTGTCAATCACATAGTTAAGTGCTATATAAATGTTCATTATTATTATTAGGCAGGTACTATGCTAAGCACTTTACAACAAAAAATAATTGTTAGATCTTTACTGCAACCCTGGGTGATAGATGCTATTATTATCCACACTTTACAGATGAGGAAACTGAGGCAAACAGGTTAAGTGACTTTCCCAGGGTCACACAGCTAGTATGTATCTGAGGCTGGATTTGGACTTAGGTCTTCCTGACTCCAGGCCTTAGTGTAAGAGCACCAGCTCCAGTGTTGGGATGACCTGGATCAAATCTGGGCTCTGATGCTCAGCACCACACCCAGAAATAACTGGCCGTGTAACCTTGAGCAAATTACTTAACCCCAATTGCTTTATAAAATAAAAAGAATGTTTGTACTCATTCACAGGTCTAAAACATGTGCA
This sequence comes from Petaurus breviceps papuanus, assembly GCF_028583685.1. Lineage (NCBI taxonomy): Eukaryota > Metazoa > Chordata > Mammalia > Diprotodontia > Petauridae > Petaurus > Petaurus breviceps. The sequence continues at coordinate 2,084,605 of NW_027187302.1, forward strand.
TTAATATGCCAGTTTCCCACAGTCCCTCCAACATTTACAATTTTAATTTTTTGTCATCTTTGACACTCTGATGGGTATGAGGAAGAATCTCAAAATTACTTTAATTTGTATTTCTCTACTTAGTGGTAATTTGGAGCATGTTTTCATATAACAATAGATAGCTAGGGCTTCTTGAGAACTGCCTGCTTATCCTTAGACCATTTATTAATTAGAGAATAGATCTTTTATATATAAATTTAAATCAGTTCCCTACATATCTTGGAAATAATATAAACTCACTGCATAGATTTTTTTTTTCCAGGAAAGATCACTATTGCTAATTCTACCATATACCCCTATTAAAAACAGAAACAAAAAAAAATAAAACTTAAAATTATAAAGCCTTTGCAACAAATAAACATAGTCAAGCTAAATAAATCTACACAAAAATATATGTCTCCTTCTGAACCTCAAGTCCATCATCCCTATCAGAAGGTGGGTATTATGGGTTTTCTGAAGACACAGTCTCAAATTCTTATGTTTCTAATAATAAGTCCAATTCTTTCTACTATACCATTCTGGTTCTCTGAAAAATTGGTGGTTTCTACATTCAGCTTTCCTCTCTGTCCAGATAATGATCTCTCTCAGTCTGGGGACAATCTCAATATCCTCCTTATGTAATCCAAGCAAGAAGGAAACCAGAATTATCTTTCTCTTCATTTGCTTTTTCCTCTCCATCCTCTTCTGAGTCAAGACAATAGTCCTTATAGTGAGAGTAGTAGTATTCCCTCAACAGATCTCTGACCTGAGGGGTGATTTGATTATATTTCTGTAGACATCTTTTCCATGCACAGTGGTCAAAGCACAGGTCAATAGATGGCCATAATTGGCTCTTACCTGAACATAAATAGTAATTGGAATAGAGCCTTTTTATCATTCCCAGAGGCATTTTTCTCTTTGGGGTTAATTGTCTCCATCTGGAGATACTCTAGGAAAATCTTGAAATTCAGCTGGTGTGAAAGTACCCATTCTCCTTAGCCTCCATATATTATAATTCAAGGTAATAATTCATGTGGGTAGGGAACTCTTTGTTTCTCCTCACAAAAAATGCAGAAGATGCAAGTGGCTTGCAGGAGATCAGAAATAGATAAACACAGAATAGCTCAAATAAACCATAATCTTCCCCTTCCCCCTGCCCTGACATGTCCCTAAATAGAAAGTTGACGTTCAAGACTATTGTCCATGAATTCATCTTTTGGCTCTATTGAGCACCTAAATCTCTGCCTCTTCCATGTGCATCTTCAAGAAATACATCAGTGCTTTGACTATCATCCTTAGGCTATCCCTAGATTCTTTTCTTTCAGGCCATACATAGATAACTCTTGTGTGCCTCTGCCCCAAAGCAGCCAGTTCCCAGTGGGAGATAATATACATGGATATGATCTTGCTTCCCCATAAAACAAGGTCCATTCTGGTACTTCCTGATCAATCTTCTACACAAGGGAAGGCAAAAAAGAATTCCAAAAAAGTCTGAGTTGATATGTCAGCTCATTTCTTATAGATCCATAGAGAGGAACAAATCCTCTGACAAGAGTATTTCTTCCTCATTTGTACAAAAGTATTAATAGCAATTTTTTATATTGTGGCAAAGAACTAGAAACTTAGAAGGCTATCAACTGGTGTATCAGCAGCCACACTAGCATACCCAGGATGGCTGTCAGCACAGGTTCTCATATCTGCTTTACTAGGAAAGATAGTTATCTAAGGGGTCAACAATCTTTTTTTAATTACATTCATTATTTCAAGGAAAAAATCAGCACCCTGAACTTCACAGAAAATCCAAACAAAGAAAATAGAGAAAATACAAGTATAGAAATAAAGGCCAACAGACAGGCTTCCTGTCTGAGAAATTAGCACAGATCGATAGACAGATCCAACTGTCTGACCAAGGCAATACATACATAGTTGCCAGAGAGACAAGCACCAACATCTGGGTTTTTCAAAGCTGGGGGATTCCTTGATGGCTACCCAGAGTCTCATCTGGTCAGATCATAAGAACGCTCTTCCAGTGAGTGAGGCCCAAAGCAAAATGCTAACCTCAGAGTATATATACCATTTTTTTAGAGCTAGAGGGCATCACAACCCTCATGACTCAGTGCCCAATTAGAAATTAACAAAAAGTGTGAAAGCCTTCCTACAAGCAAGCCTCCCTTAAGCAAGCTTCCCTTAATGGGCTCCAGGTGAAGCCTATTAATGGGCAGAGAAGATCTTATATCCCATTAACATTACAACTGGGTAACAGCAAAATAGATTTTGGAGTATAAATGTAATGGAATACTGTTAGGATGGAATACTATAAGAAATGACAAAAGGAATGCTTTCAGAGAAATCTAGGAAGACTTATATGAACCAATGCAGAATGAAGTGAATAGAACCAAGAAAACAATTTATATAATAAGAAAAATATTGTAAAAACAAACAGTTTTGAAAGACTTTAGGTTGCCATTGGCTGTGCCCATTCCCTCCGTGGAGAGATGCCCCTTAGATATCTCCAGTCAAAGGCTCATTCTTTGTAATCTCATCATGGTGAGCAGGAAATTCATGAAATTGATCTTGAATTCCCATGATGATTCCCTCCCTGATTAAGATACAGAAGGTGAAAAAGAATCTCCATCACTAGAAAGATGGCTCAGTCAGGCTACTCCTCTAGATACAGTTAAATATATGACATCTTAATCCCACATTCAGGCAGGGAGATAGTACAATGGATAGAGTGCCGAGCCTGGAGTCAGGAAGACTCATCTTTATGAGTTCAAATCTGGCCTCAGATACTTACTGGCTGTATGACCCTGGCCAAGTCACTTATCCCTCTTTGTCTCAGTTTCCTCATCTATGAAATGAGCTGCAGAAGGAAATGGCAGACCACTCTAGTATCTTTGCCAAGAAAACTCCAAATGGGTCATGAAGAGTCAGACATGACTGAAAAACAACTAAACAACAATTCTGCATCAATGGAGCAAAGATTTCATGGATGAAATTATGGTATAATGTTTTGATCAAGCTTTAAAGGCTTTAAAATGCTTCTCTATTAGAATGTTAGCAACAACACAGTGCCTTTATTCAAGAACTTCATGTATTACATACTTTCACCTAGTTTATTCTTACCAAATCCCTCAGAGGTGGCTAGGCATTAATCACTGCTAAAATTATTTGTTTTCAAAGCTTCCTTATAGTGCCTAAAATGCCTCCACTCCTAAGGTCTCCTATAGCCTACCTATCTGAGGTCCTCGGAGAGTGAATCACAAGCCTGGTTTTCTTAAAGTAGAACCTTGTCTGTCTTTCTCAAAAGGGTGTCAGGAAAGTCTCAAAAATTAATCTAAATTTCCTTTTATTTTCATAACAAATAATAAGCATGTACCACACAGCACTTTGGCTATGAGGAGGAAAAATTGCAAAATCAAAAAATGAGGCATTGCTATAGCAAAAAAAAGGTCAAACTAAGAAAGATCTTTATTGACATTAACCTTTATATTATCTCTGAGTTTCCTTGCCACCAGCTCCAAACCTTGCTGCCTCCACTCCCATCATCATCCTCCTCCTCTGGACTCAAAACTCTGCCCCAGGAAACATAATGGCCTCTGTTTATTTTGTTCACCACCAGTCCCCTCATTTCCTGCTCACCAGCTCCAAACTGTGTTCCACTTCCCCTTTTCAGAATCCCCTTTCTCCTTTATGTATTATATCCCCACATAGAATGTAAGCTTCTTGAGGCTGAGGACTATCCTACTTATTTTTGTATTCTTGATTCTTAGCATATCTTCTTGTAATGCTCTATCTACCTCCATCCATCCATCCATCCGTCTGTCTGGCTATTTATCTATCTATCATTTGCATAGTCATATTATTTCCAGTAAACTCAGAAATCCAGAGAGGAAAGGAGGTGCAGTGAGAAGGCAGTATAGATGGAATATTGTTCAGTTTCAATGTTTTACCCTCCAAACAAATATTTTTTGAGCCTCATGTCCTTTCCTGGGGAGGTTTATGGGATGCAGTGATTATGGCATCTGTTATCACTTCACTAGTCCTACATAAGCTCTTTCCTGATCTTTCCTCTGGCTAGTACATGCTCCCTTTTGAAATCCCTTTGTATTACTTATTTTTTATACATGGGTATTAAATTTTCTATGTCCATGTTATATCCCCTAAATAGAATGTAAGCTCCTTGATGGAAGGAACAGTTTCATTTTTGCCTTTTTTATTCAAAGTTCTTGACATGGTGCCTAGAACCAGTAGGCACTTAATAAATGCTTATTGAATTGGACTTAACTCACTAATCCTTCCCCACCCCTACCCTAACCCAATCTATGTTAATTTTTCAGATTCACCAGAGCCTCACGCTCTTACACTTTTGTAGAGTAAAATGTTTGCTCATGTTTCCAAGCCATGAAGGAAAAAATGTCTTTTTTCCAGGGTCACACAACTGGCTAAATAGAGAAACTCCAAAGCTGGATCCCAATGTGTTCAAACCACAAGACAACAGAATTTACTTCCACAAACAAGTCATTGATTTCCCAGTTGAGAGTCATATTTCCTAAGGAGCAAAGCTGGAAAGGAGCCAGTAAGCAGCAGTTTGCTATAATCTTTTTTCCTTCTATTAGTCTACAATGCACTGCTAAAGCATACAGACCATTTTAACACTCTATTCCTTCAATGACATCTCTTTCCTCTTCTTAGCATTGATTAGAAAAGTAAGATTTCTGAAATATTAAATGTCTTGATTTCCTTTGGTATAGACATTCAGGCACATTTACTGAGTGTCTTTTTTGCTTGGATAAAGAACAAGCTGCTATAGGAAGATGGGAGGAAGAAAAGAAAAAAAGAAGAAAGGAAGGAAGGAAGGAAGGAAGGAGAGAGGGAAGGAAGGAAGGAAGGAAGGAAGGAAGGAAGGAAGGAAGGAAGGAGGGAAAGTTATAATAACTTGCAGATTTTGGCTCTTCCTAAGAGTCTTATATCCTGCTGCTTGAGATTACAGAAAATCTACACTTAACACTTAAAAAATTGGCACATACTTATCCACTGGAAGTTCACTTCAATGGCACCGTTGATTAAAGCAATTACACAAACAAGTTACATAAGTACTGCCATTGTTCTGCCCAAAGACAGCAAGGTTTGTCCAACTCCTTCAGGTTAGTAAATGTCTACTCTATTCATATCCCTTTGTTATGATGTCATTGGTCCTCTGAAAATGAAGGACAAACAACAACATACTTTTGCAAGTAATGCTAAGTTTCTTGAAGCACAGCAAAATAAAAGATTTGGGATCTAGGAGGACCAAAATCCTAATTCCACAACAACTTGATCCAAATGGAGAAGCTATCTACTCAACTGGTCTAAAACTAAACAAGAAATTCTCTTGAGTAGCCATTTTCAGTTGCATTCTATGACTTTAGAACCATTGTCCTCAAGGTGAGGTTGACTGATTGCCCTTGCCTTTAATGAGTACTTGAAATGGAATTTTATTTCTCTCAGCCTCATTTCCTCATCTGGAAAATGATGAAGTTAGATGAAGTGACCCATAATATCCTTTCTAGTTCTAAGCTCTGCTACATACTACCTATAGAAATCAAGTCAAATTATTTAATTCTTCTGGAACTCAACATTCTCATATGTAAAATGAGAGGTTCAGAATAGATCAGGACCTCTTAACCTTTTCTGTGTCATGAACTCCTTTATCAGTCTGGTGAATCTTAGGGATCCCTTGTTTCCTGCTCATGTTCATAATTAACCAAAGGAAATGCTAAATTTCAGTTGCAGTCAGTGAAAAAAAATAGAGAGAAATATATACATGTGTGCATACATACAAACACACATACACATGTATGTTATATATACAATATATAAATATAATATGAATACATGTGGTGTGTTACATAATATACTTCCATGCATATACATATATGTACATTTATACTCATGCATATGTAAATATATACATGCACACACACATATACATGTTTCATATCCCACCCAAGTTTTAGAACCCTCTAAAATCTATCCACAGACAGAGTCTAGGGACTTCAGTTTAAGAATCCTTGGTTGAAATAAACTCTTTGATCTCTTCCATTCCTAAATCAAATAGCTATGGCTATTACTCTTATAAAAAGGGTCCAAATAATAAATATGATGTCAGACCTATCACATTCAGCTTAGAGGTCTTTTTGAAAAATTCTCCTTGAGATTGCATATTCCCAAGAACATAAAGATATTTTGTTCCAATGCTGGATACATGCTTCAAGAGACCTGTAAAATGGAGAGAGAAAAGCTACCCAATGGCTTATTCTGTTCATACCTACAATGAGGGGCAACATGAACTATAGAGGTTCCCAGTGCAAACACTGAGCCTTTGCCAATTCAAACAATGTTTAGTGGTTATTTTGATATCTCTATTTTGATATGATGAACTAATCCAAGAATTGAACTTAGTATCTATCTTAATACACTAAATTTGGCTAAAAACCAAGCAAATCCTACGAAAAATATCAGACTAAACATACCCATGTTTATCATTTAGAAGGTTGAGCAATGTTCTGACAACACTTTTCTCTTTTACTGTTGGTCCATAGGTTGCCCTTCTAATCAATTAAGTTGGATTTATTTCTACTTACCCAATCCTGAAAAAAAAACAGTAAAAAAAAAAACTTTCCTTCCTTTTCTTCTATCCTCGCTTCCTTTCTCCCCTCTCCTCTTTTCTCTGACTTTGTCTTTATATCTGTCTCTGCCTTTTCTTTATATTTTTCTTTCTCTCCCCTTTTCTTCTATCTTCCTTCTTTTAATCTTTTCTCACTTTTTCTCTTCCTCCCTCCTTCTTTCCTTCTTTAAGTTGGTCTATACACTAATTATAGTGAAAGGCTGATGTCTTGGAGACTGATAAAAGTTTTGCTTTTTTTGAAACTGATGAGGTTTCTATCCCCTGGTGGGATTGGTAATGATTTCAATCTAGAATCTATACTCTAAATCCATCTAGAAACCGTTTGAAGTTAAATTGTGGCTTTCCCAAACCCCAATTTGTATGTTGTTGAGGGCAGAATGTTTCTGGACTCTATTTCCTTGTATACCTCCCATGTTTCTACTTCTGCCTTTACCTCCAAGGCATTTTGTTGGCAAGAGGATGAAAGAGTATTTTATTCATTAGCACATGTCCCTGTTTCAGTAGTAAAAGAACCATACAAGGTATGGAAATTCAACTTCACCTAGATCTCGGTCTCTCCCCAGGAGATCACTGCACCTGGTTACAAGTAGCAGAAGTTACATCCTTCCATGCCAGATGGAGGCTGGATTAAACACCTACAGATAGCCAGATGCCTTCTCCTAACTGGAAAAGCTATAAAAATAGTTTGGGATTTAAAAACCTGGTTCCCTGCCAGCTGTTGGAGGCATGTCATTGATCAGATCTTTACATTTTACACATTAGGGGAGGAGAATGTCCTGTTGCTGGCCAACCATTAACAAAGTACAAAATATCTTTTGAGGCCTGGAATATGCTGTTTCACCTGTCCTGCCAAATTTTTTTGTCTGGTTTATTGCCAGTCAATGACTTTCCCGACCAGAAAGTCAATGTCTAACAGTACCCAACTCCTGGAAGGTTCTCACTAACCCTTTGCTTGCTTGTACTGATCTTGTAAACCATCTTCTGTACAAAGTAATTAAGGTAATACATCCCTGTCAAGGCACTTCTAGGACTGAGTAGAAAACAGAATTCAGTTAAGTTCCCAACCCTTAAAGTCTTTTGTACTTTTTACATGCACTGATGATGCAGTACTAAATGACTTCTAATCCCCCTTCCAACTCAAAGGATTCCTTGATTTATTTTTTTAACCAGGCCATAGAGTTCAGACCTGCAATGTTACTGGTGTATGGAATTAGTGCAGAAATTATTATTAGAAATATTTATTTCTGCACTATTAGTGCAGAAATCCTCTGTACTGATACAGACAAACAACTTGGGTCTGTAACATAGTCTTTGAGAGTCCCCTGATGCAACAGAGGTTAAGTGATTTACCCATAGACTTACAGCTAATATATGCCAGAGACAAGACTTGAAATCAGATCTTCCTAATTCTAAGGCTATAATTCCATCCACTGTGCCACATTGCCTCAATTCTATGTTTATAATCCCCTTTCTCCCCACTTACTTCTACAATTTCTTAGATACTTGTCTGTAGTCCAATTCCTCTAAACAATTCTTCTTGTTGAAAATCATAGAATGGCACTGTTAGGTGAATGTATAATTGCTTGAATGGTCAAATTCATGACAGCTTGAAAGGAGGTCTCAGGTAAAATATGCTTGGGATACATGATTTGTGTTATGCTGTTTTCTTTTCTTTTTTTTTAAATCAATGACTTAAATAAAGGCATAAAGAAATTTTCAGATGACATAAAACTGGGAGGGACAGCTAACATATTGTAGGACACAATCAGGGTCCAAAAAGATATTAGCAGGTTAAAACTTTGCATCAAATCTAATATGGAAACATTTAACAAATTCAAAATCTTGATAGGGTTTGAAAATCAGTTTCAAAAGTATCACATAAGGAAGACATGACTAGACAAGAATTTACTAGAAAAGAATCTAGTCCCAACGGACTGAAAATTCAAGATTATTATATGGAATCCAAAAAAGTTCCTGTGATCTTAGGCTATATTAAGAGGCACTGAGTGGCAAAATGGAGGGAGCTAATTTTTGCTGTTATTGTTCATAGTTTTGAGTCAATTTCAACTCTTTATGACCCCACTTAGCAAAGATGCTAGAGCAGTTTGCAATTTCTTCTTCAATTCCTTTTACAGATAAGAAAACTGAGGAAAACCGGGTTGAGTGACTTGTCCAGGGTCAAACAGCTGGTAAGTGTCTGAGGCTGAATTTGAATTCACAAGATGCCTCTTCCTGACTCCTGACTCGTGTAGTGCCGACACAACGTTCACAGCACTGATGGTGACTACAAATATACTGGCATAGTTCTCAATTGCAAAATGTAACAGATTCTCCATATAGAAGACAGAAGCAAAACATTTATTCAGACACCAGAAAGCCAGATCCCAACACCAGGAAACTGAATCCATCATAGCAACAAAGAAATTAGTACACCATAACACAGCAGGAATCCACCCTATCCTTTAGCCTTCCCACAAACAAACACACAAGCCTAGCTGCCTCCTTGGCTACATCCTGTCTCCCGATGTCTAGCTTCTCTGACTCCCAGCTTCCTGTGGGCTTCACTCCACCCTTCAGCAAACTCCTCCCACCACAAGGTCCATGTGATTACACTCAGCCTATTAGGGGGCAGGGAAGATCTTCAAATTCCCATTACCCATTATAGCCCGATGCTCTATCCACTCTGCCACCTAGCTTCCCTCAGGCACTAATAATAATTGTGCTTAACTTTGCTCTCCTTGGATCACATCTGTAGTATTATTTTCTATTTAATGAGTTAAGCTTTAAGAAGCTCTTGATAAACTGAAGAACATCCAGGAAGGGATGACCAGAATGGCATGGGACCTCGAGATCATGCCATATGAGAATAAACTGAAGGAAATTGAATATTTATAGAGAAAAGAAGATTTAGTTGAGATATACCAAGTGCCTTTAAATACTTAAAGGACAGTTATGTAGAAAAAGGATTAGATTTTGTTCTGCCTGGCCCCAGAGGTTAGAACTAGGAAGAGCAATGGATGGAAGCTTTCAGAGGTGAAGATTTGGGCTAAAATGTAAAGAAAAATATTCTAACATTAGAACTATCTAAAAGTGTAATGGGGAGTTTATTGGGTGCCTAGTGGATCCTCTTTCATTGGAGGTCTTCAATCAAAGGTGTAATGGACCCATGCTTAGGGATGTCATCGAGGGGATTATTGTCTGGGTTTGGATTAGACTAGATCAGAGGTGGGGAACCTGTGGCCACATATGGCCCTCTAGGTCCTCAAGATTGGCCCTTTGAATAAATCCAAAACTCACAGAACAAATCCCCTTAGTAAAAAGGATTTGTTCTGTAAAACTTGGACTCAGTCAAAAGGCTGAACACAAGGACCTGGAAGGCCACAAGTGGCCTCAAGGCTGCAGATACCTTACCCCTGGTCTCTATGGTCTCTGATTTCCTTTCTAATTCTGAGATTCTGCGATTCTGTAGTTCCACCAACTCCTGCTCTCTCAACAGAAATCACTCCACAAACAGCTACAAGTAGCCAATTGAACATCAAGGCTTATCTATTACTAGTACATATTCAGCTTAGTGGACACTGAGTGATGTCATCCTAGAAAAGGAAGAAAAATACAAGCCAGTCTACTCTGAGCAGAACCCTATTGATGCTTTCCTATGTCTTCAACTTACTGATTTACATTCCTTGTTGCAAAAGCAATTATTTTGATTGCTTTCTTGTGGATTTGTGGACCAAAATGGTGAGGTTGGGGACAATTCTAGAGGTCAAGGAGAAAGGTTCAACTTAGTGATATAGACTTGTATTTCACTGATGCAAGTTCAAGATTTTATTTCTACTGAAGAATCAATTATGACCGTTGGAAAGAAAATTGGCATGTGGCCAGCAGGTGTGAGGAATGACTTTTAATGATCTGTAATGCTGTTTCTCATTAACTTTGAAATATATCTTTGCTCAGAGCCATGACATCATAAATTTACCAAACAACAAAATTAATCATCAGTCCTTCATTTTGAATCTTTGTCCAAATACCTGGACATTAGCTCATTCTCCCTCCGCCCCACCATACCCAAGTTTTGACCTTCCTGGTTGGCCATTTGTGTTCCTGTGGAATCCTGTGTGTTAAATGCACAGTGCATCATTGTGGCTATATCACCCATTGCTTTTTTTTAATGATAGGTTTACTCTAATACATCCATCTGCCATCCCTGACTTTCTACAGAGTTCTTCATTTGTCATGACTACTACAGAATGAGTTTGAACAGTCAGTCAATACAAACACCTACTATGTGCATGTGTCATGCTGAGTGCTAAGAATACAAAGAAAGGTAAAAGACAAATGCTAGTCTCAAGAGCTCATAATCTAATGAAGTGACAACATGAAAGCAATTACATACAAACATGATGTTCACAGGATAAATTGGAGATGATTAAGAAAGGGAAGTCACCAGCATTAACAGGGATCAGGAAAGACTTCTTGTAGGAGGTGGGCTTTTAGTTAGGACTTGAAGGAAGCCAGGAGGCAGAGATGAGGAGAGAATTCCAAGCACTGTGGTCCTCCAGTGAAAATTCCTGATCAGGAGATGGAGCATATTGTTCTAGGAATTACAAGAAAACCAATGTCACTAGGTTGAAGAGTATGCAGAGGGTGAGTAAGATATAAGAAGCCTGGAAAGGCAGGGGAAGTCTAGGCTGGGAAGGGCTCAGAATACCAGAGGACATTATATTTGATTCTGAAGGTGATAAGAAGCCACTTGAGGAATAGAGAAAGTACAGAGGGTGTGGCATGGTCTGGGTCATGTGACAGCTGAGTGGAGGATGGACTGAAATGGGGAGAGATTTGGGGCAGGGAGCACAACCACTAGACCACAGCAATAGTTCAGGAATGAGTTGATGAAGGCTTGCACCAGGAGAGTGGCAGTATCAGAAAAGAGAAAGGGGTGAATTTGAGAGATGTTCACAAAGGAAAAATTGACAGTAAAATAATCTACTCAAGACTTTAAGAAGTGAGGTATGGAAGGGATTCACACTTTTAAAAGTATACCTGTGTCCTAGCTTAACTATTAGAGAGCAGTGAGAGATTTAGTCAAAACAAGAAATTCCAGAAAGGCCTCTGATACCACATTTCCTGGGGTTTGAAATTAGGAAACTGGAACATGGGGTACTACATATTGCTGTTTGTCCTTCATTCTCGAAGAGGACCATGACATCAGGGAGGCGATGCCATGACATGCAAGTGTAGCAGCAAGCACCCTAGCATACCCAGGATGGCAGCTAGCACAAGTTCTTAGATCTGCTTTTCTAAAGGAAAGCAACTCAAAAGCGGTTAACAATCTTACTTTAATCAAACATATATATATATATATATATATACACATATACATATATACATACATACTATATATATATACATATATATGTATATATATAATTTACTTCATTCAAGGGGAAAAGTCAATACCTTGAACTTCAGAAAAGACAAACAAATTACAACCAGACAAAAAATACAAACAGAGAAAATTATACAATTCAACAGACAAACAGACAGGGCTTCCAGCTGCCTGACCATCACATACATACAGTGTTAGCTACCAGAGAGCAAAACACCAACATCTGGATTTTCAAAGCCGGGGAGCTCAATGGCTTACCAGAGTCTCATCTGGCCAAATTGCACAACTCTTCCCATGTGTGAACCCCAAAGCAAAACTTCACCTCAGAGGTATATATAGCCTTCTACAGGGTCAGAGAACATCACAAACCTCGTGACCCACTGCCTGATTACAAAGTAACAAGGTGTGGGCATTCCTGAAAAAGAAGCCTCCCTTGAAGCCATCTTCTCCTGATGGGCTGTGCTCTATCCTTAAGCAAATTCTTCCCACCACAGGCTCCATGTGACCACATTCAGACTATTAGGGGGAAGAGTATATTTTCAAATCAGAGAAGATCTTCAAATTCCTTTACCATTACAGCAAGTGAACTGGATTTAAGTGAAGGAGGGCTGTGCAAAATCACCAGCCTCACTTTCTCCTCTGGAGTCATCTGGGTTCAGTGACCAGATATGGATCAGGACAACTGGAGATGGCCCAGGATTCAGTGGGGCACCTTGGACTTCTCAAGTTAAGGTCTTTAACAGGTCTTAGCTCGATTGAGGCAGGGATCACTTGCAAGCTCTTAGTGATGACTACAAGCCAGCATGGATTCCTCAAAAGTGAATCATATCAAACAATTCTAATGACCTTTTTTGGATAAGATTGTTAGATTGGTGGATCTGTGCAATGTTATAAAGATGGTTAGTGTCCTCATGCTTCTGAAGGCATTTTATAATGGCTCTCATCTTTGTGAATAAATTAAAGAGACGAAAGTTGAATAATATCACAGTTATAAGGTTTCTGAGTTGGTTTAATGACTATATCTGAAAAGTGGTGATTAATGGCTTGATGTTATTCTGGAGTTGGAATGACATCAGTCTCATGGAGGTCCATGGGCCTCTGTCCTTGTCCCTGATATATTAAACATTTTTATCAATGACAATTAACTAATGTGCATCAGATTTGTGAGTGACTTGAAGCTAGGGAGAATAGAAGACATGCTGGAAAAAAGGGTATCCCAAAAGTTCTCAACAAGTTAAGAATGAAGATGAATAAAATAATGTGAGATTTAAGAGGCATAAATAAGAAATTTCTCATAGAATCTCTTTTAGAAATAGAATGTAGGGGTGGTTAGGTGGCACAGTAAATAGAGTACCATCCCTGGAGTCAGGAGGACCTGAGCTCAAATACTGCCTCAGACACTTAACACTTTCTACCCATGTGACCTTGGGCAAGTCACTTAACCCCAATTTCCCTGGTTTCCCCCCTCCAAAAAAGCAAAAATAAAATAAAATAAAGTAAAATAAAAATGTACAGTTTACCAGATTGGAAAGACAGGCTAGACAAGAGTTCGTGTGAAAAAGACCTGGAGGTTTTACTGGACCACAATCAAATGTAAGTCACTAGTGTGACATAGTCACTAAAAAAAAGTGCTGATGAGATCTTTAACTGCATTCATAGAACAATAGTGCTCAGAACAAGGAAAGTAAGCCCTGCCATACTCTACATGGATCAAAACACATCTAGAGTGTTTGTGTTCATTAATCTGGGCTATATGTTTTGACGGCTAGAAAAGGACAGTCAGTAAAATGGTGAAATGACTCAAAGTCATATCATATGAACATCAATTAGAGTCACTGGATATATTTAAAGTAGAGAAAAATTAAAGACTTAATGAGAAAATGAATGAAGGAGAAGAAAGCTTTTATCAAGCCTTTACAAAATGCCAAGAACTGAGCTAAGTGCTGGGGACCCAAATAAATACAAGTGTGACGTGTTCCCTTAATGATTTTACATTCCAGTAGAAAGAGGAAACATATATAAGGGAGTGGTGACCAGAGAAGGGTTTTGTTTTTGTTTTGTTTTGTTTGTTTGTTTGTTTTCCCAAGTCACAAGAATAATGAACAGAGTCACAAGGGAGTCAATTGATCCACATTCTTCAGAAGCAATGGTGATATTGATCTGATTGCCATTCCCAGAGCAAGAGGTAGGTAATGACTAGAGAAGAGAAGCAGGGTATACACATAAAATCAGGGAAGTTGGCCTGAATGGATGGCTGAATGAAATTCGAGGCATATTCCAGTGTGGGATCAGCTTGATATAAAGGGCTCTGTGACTTTGTACTCATTTCCCAATCAGAACAGCTCAGTACTAAAACAGGAGTTCCAAAGCTGATTGGAGTGCTATGATCTATGAAGGCTCAATATTTGGGAGGGTAAATGGCAGAATGGGTAACTTGGAGACATGATAGTTGTATTTAAATATTTGAAGGGTTGTCATGTGCATGATTTGCTTGGCCTTAGATGGAAGATGTGAGGACCAGTGGGTAAAAGGTATAAAACAACATATTCCATCTCAATGAATGGAGAAACATCTTAATAATCAGATTTGTCAAAAAAAAAATGGAATGGGCTTCCTTTGGAGGTAATGAGTTGCCAATCATTAGAGGTCTTCATGCCCAGGCAGGACTTCTCAGGGACACTTTTATAAGAGGATTTCTGTTCGAGTATAAGATGGGCTACCTAGAGAGTCTCCAGTATCTCCTCTATGGAACCTTTAATGTTTTATTAAAATATGATACCAAGTCTCCAAATGACAGTTTAGGGAAGATTCAAGCTCATCTGTTCCACTTAGATGCAAAACCATCTTAAGAACTATATCCTTCTGATTTCTATTAGCTTTTCGCACTGAGCCAGTATGTAGAAAGTCTGGGGATCTTATGGTGTAGAAGATGTGTTCCCTTGGATCTGCAATGGTGTTTCATTTCCCTTCCCTTGGGTTGCCCAGTAGAAGACCCTGGAACACACTTTTTCCTAGTCCTGGTAGGCCCCCAGAGTCCTATAATTGATTTCCCTCATTTCAAAATCATTAAGTTGAGTTGTATATATTTTTCTTTATCAAAGGGGACTCCCTCTTCCATACAACCCAAACCATGTGGAGCCTTTCTGTGAGACTTACCCCATTTTCACAGGCCGACAACCTTGCCTCTTTGGCACTTCACCAGTTGGCAATCATTCTGACCCAACAGAGTGAGGTAGCAACACTCCCACCAGCTAGTTAGACCAGAGCCTCTGTATAATTTGTTTAAACAAGTGCCTTGTTGAAAGGAGAAAAAAAAACACTATCCATTTTTTTTCTGAGATCTTTGTATCACTTTAATTCCTTCAGGCCAGTCATGCCCAAATTCTGCCACCAGCTGAGAAGATGAAATGATAAATCTGATGCTCCTTAGTACAGTTCTTATTTTTTGTATGTCCTCAGAGACCACCCCCCTGCACCAACTTTTTCCCCAGCTGTACTTGAAGCTGTAACCACTCCAGAAACTGTTATAGAACCTCATTTGTATTGTCCTGACACTTTGGAATCCAGTTTCAGTTGGAGGGATGTCGTCAAAGTTGGTGGGCTCAAAACATGACCTACTTTTTAAAAATCCATCTGTTAGAAGAATCTTTGGACTTTCCTCATTTCTTTGTTTCAACATGTCTGCAAAGATGCAACAAAAACACTCTCACTGCACTAGAACAATAAACTGGATGTTTACCATAAAGGAATATTTTCTTCCAAATGCATGATGGACAGAAAACACTTATTTCCCCGAACTGGGAGGGGACGAGGGCTGTGCTGTGAGGGCAGGAGGTAGTGTCAGCCCAACACAGTCCATGTCTGTGTCATTTCCCTCACAAGCACTCACTCCAGAAGAAACAACAAAGTGAGTCCAAGCAGCAGACAGGTCAAACCCTCTGGGGTTAGGAGACCTTCTCCACAGTACTGTCTTATGTAGCTCTACTTAACTATTTATTAAACACTGAATCTCAATTCAAATAGACATGTGATAAGTGCTGTTGTTCGGTGATTTCAGTTATGTCTGACTCTTCATGAGCCCATTTGGGGTTTTCTTAGCAAAGATACTGGAATGGTTTGACATTTCCTTCTCCAGCTCATCTTAAAGATGAAGAAACTGAGGCAAACAGGGTTAAGTGACTTACCCAAAGTCACATAGCTACCATGTTTCCCCGATAATAAGACCTATCCCGAAAATAAGCCCTCCCCTTACTGTGTAAGATTCCTCTAAAATAAGCCCTCCCCCAAAAATAAGCCCTATTGAGACTGCTGCTGCAGTGAAGGTGATCCCCTGTGCTACGGTAACCTCTGTATGCACCGTCCCCCCCCCACCCCCATCCCCCCCGGTGAAACGCACGCAGTGCTCCGAGCTGCATCCAATCAGAGCTGCAGCAGTGAGCGCGTCATCCTGTTCTTCCCCAGTGATTTGCTTATTGAATAAAGGTACATTTTTTGGTTCACATTTACCTGTTTATTAAAATTGCTGTCAATGTTCATTAAAATAAGCCCTCCCCTGAAAATAAGCCCTCTGGTGTTTTTCTGTCCAAAAAAATTTAATAAGACAGTGTCTTATTATCGGGGAAACACGGTAGGAAGTATCTGAGGCCAGATTTGAACTCATGAAGATGAGTTTTCCTGACTCCAGATCTGGTGCCCTATTCACTGCACCACCTAGCTGTGTATTAATTGCTACTATATGTCAAACCCTATGCTAAGCACTGGAAATAAGAAAAATCTTTGCCCTTAAAATACTTACTAATTTATGTTTTTTTGAAAAATATTTTTTTAATTTAAAACCTGGGAGATTTTTATGCACATGAGTAAATATAACATATATATATATATATGTGCATATACACATACACATACTCATATTAAACCTATACACACTTACACAGACACGGCCATTGCAGGAAGTAGAGGGTCCTAACACCTGGGAGGACCAGGAAAGGCCTCCTGTAGGAAGGTGTACTTGAGCTGTGCTTTGAAATTAGCTAAGGATTCCCTAAGGCACAAGTAATAACGGAACAGAATCCATGCATAGGGGACTGCATGTGCAAAGGCATAAAAATGAGAGATGGTATGTCATGTGTGGGGAGTAACTAGCATGACAGTGGATTGGAACAGATAGTTCAGGAGAAAGAAGAGTAAGCAATAAGCCTAAAAAGGAAATTTGGAGCTAGATTGTAAAGGGTTTTAACAATCAGGTTGAGTATGTGTTCTATTCTAGAAGCAATTGAGTCATTGAGAATCCCTGAAGATTTTTGTGGGGGGAGACAGAGTGGAAAGAGGGGTGACATAGGGCTGCATTTCAGGATTATCAATTTTGTAGCTGTGTGAAGAGTGGATTAGAAAGTAAGAAATACTCATAGTGGAGAGATCACTCAGGAGGCTATTGCAGTATTCCAGAAAAAAGATAAGGAAGACTTACACTAGGGTCAAGGCTGTGTGTGGGGAGAGAATGGGAAAGATGAGAAACATCATAGAAGTAAGAGTGCGGCAACTGACTGGTTATGGGGTTGAGAGAGCGAGAAAAATCAAGGATGATTCTAAGGATATGAATTCAAGGGACTTGATAGATGGTGAAAACTTGTTTAGAAACAGGTAAGTTAAGGGGAATGGATTTTGGACATATTAAGATTTGCAATGTCAATGGGACATCCAGGTGGAGATATCTGCCAAGCAGCTGATGATTTGGGACTGAAGGTAAGAATAAGTATTAGGTCTGAATATGTAATTGTAGAAGAAGGAGGAGTAGGGGAAGAAAAGAAGAAGGAGGAGGAGGAGGAAGAAGAATAGGGGAAGGAGGAGGAGGAAAAAGAGGAGGAGGAGGAGAAAGAAGAAGGGAAAGGAGGAGAAAGAGGAGGGGGAGAAGGAGGACAAGGATGAAAATGAGGACAAGGATGAGGAGGAGAACAAAAACAAAAAAAAACAAGAAATAGCAATAGTGGTGATAGCAATAATAATTGCTATATTGCTATGTACCTGCTAGCTATTATTAATAATAATGAATTATTAAAAATGAATAATAACTAAATTTATATAGAGCTTTATACTTTGCAAAGTGATTTGTATATGTTTTCTCATTTAATCCTCATAACAACTCTAGGATGTAGATCATATTTTTATCCTAATTTTACATATGGGGAAGCTGAGGCTCAGAGAACTTTATTGACTTGCCCATGATCATACAGCTAAGCTAGTAAGTGTCTGAGGCAGGTTTCAAATTCAGGTCTTCCTGGCTCTAAGTTATCTACATAGATTAGTAATTGAACTGATGTGAATGGAAAGAAAAGAGGAAACATGATCAAAGCTTACATTCTAGATAAAGACATCATATGGTCATAGATGAATAAATATAGGATACATACATAATAAGTATACAGAGATTTGGGGGCAAAATATTAATAACTGGGGGAATCAGGAAAGGCAATGCAAAAGAACAAGTACATCAGTTTAGATGGAGCTGAGAATGTGTTGGGGGAATAATGTGTAATCAACTGGGAAAGACAAGTTAGAATCAAATCATGAAGTTTTAAAAGCTGAACAGAAGAGTTTATAGTTTGTCCTAAAGGTAATGAGGAGTCATTGAAGATTGTTGATCAGGTGCCCATCTCTTATGGCTTGAGTCCATTAAATAATGATATAGATTCAATGAAATATTACTAGGTTGTTAAAAAAAATTCAGAGGAACAGATGAAGATTTGTATCAATTGATATATCGATTGAGGACAAAGTAGAACCAGTAGACCAATATAACGTTTCCTTATCCCTTAAAGGCAGTTGAACTTACACTAAATGCAATAATAAATTTTGGTCCCAGAAAACAGATAATGAAACACACTTTCTTCTTGGTAAAGAGATGATGGACTATAGGTACACAATGTTATATGTAATATCACTATGTCAGTTTGTTTTACTTAACTTTTCCTGTATTAATGAGATAAGTTTTTACCATGAGACAGTTGATTTTACTAAAAATTTGTTACAAGGAAGATTTCCATGAAGGGTGAGGGTAGGGACAGTGGGAGAGGGAGCGAGGCAATATATTACTGGATATAGGCCTACGCCTGGTGGCACATGCCTATAGTGAGTGCTTCTAGGGAAAATGACCTTGATGGATGACTTGACTTTAACAGTTCTTAGCTATAGTAGATAGCCGATCAGGTGTCTTCACTAAGTCTGGCACCAATATGATGAGCCCTCCTCATCAAAGAACCAACAGAATGCCTAAGGAGGAGGAAACTGATCCAGGTCAGAAAAAAATGAAGTAGATTAAAGCTTCTGTGCCATTCAGTATTGGCATCGAGCCCATGTGTGAGCACTCTACTTCCAGCCTGGGTAAAGGCCAGTCTCAAAAACAAGCAAACAAAAAATACATAGCAGGGAATCTTCTAAGGAAAAACAAAACAAAACAAAAGGCTTCAATAAAACTCAAAACAAAAATAAAAAGGGTCAAGTGTTGATCTAATCCTTTACATGGAAGAGGCTGGGGAGCCTGCTTCAATAAAAACATGGTGATGTGTAATGAGGGGAAAGAGGAAGGAAATAAGCATTGATTAAGCACCTAAGAACTGTGTAAAATGCTTTATAAATGCTGTCTCATTTGATCCTCACAAAAAAGCATCACACTATAATATCACCTACCTGGGAGGTAGTTGCTATTATCCCACTTTACAGTTGGGAAAACTGAGGCACAGAGAGATTATGTGATTTGCCCAGGGTCCTACAACTAGTGACAGAGGCTGGATTTGAAGTAAGGTCTTCCTGACATGGGACCCAGTGCTCTATCCACTATACTCCCTAGCTACTGTAGAAAAGCCTTGGAGGAGGTCTGGAGCATATACAGATATTCTATAACTGGTTCTAGTCTACCTATTACATTTTGTTTGTTTGTTTGTTTTATTTATTTAGTTTTAGTTTTCAACATTCATTTCCATAAGATTTGGAGTTACAAATTTTTCTTCCTGTCTTTCCCCTACCCCCACCCCAAAATAGCAAGCCTACTAAATACCCCTTCCCCCAATCTGCTCTCTCTTATATCCTTCCCCATCTCCCCCCCCAACTTTCTAGTAGGGCAAAATAGATTTCTATACCTCAGTGACTGTATATCTTATTTCCCACTTGCATGTAAAAAAACTTTTTTTTTAAACATTTGTTTTTAAAACTTTGAGTTCCAGATTTTTTCCCTTCTTCACTCCTCACCTGGGAAGATAAGCAATTCAAAGTAGGTTGTACATCTGTAGTTACACAAAACATTTCCAAAGTAGTTATATTGTGAAAGAGCTACATGACAGCAGCTGAAGCCACCCTGCCTCTGCCAATTCTTGCCCCAGATGCAGTGGCCTGACCCTGTTCTTCTGTCCCCTTATTCCAACAGAATTCCCCACTGACCTTTTACTTTCCCTTTGGCATTTATGGGTTGAGAAGTCTGGAAACTGATACAGCTGCTGGTTATTCACTCTCCTGAAGTCTGCTGGTCAGGGCCACCCTGGGGCCAGAATCCCGTGGCTCACGTGGCACTGTGCTTGGCTCACAGTCTTGTGCAAGAGACCCTTCCTGTTGGCCTGCCAGGCTGCCTTCAGTAGGAGATTTGTTTCTTTCTGTCACTTTGTAGGTTCTTTAGCTCTAAAATTTGTTTAGAGCCATTTTTACACGTATTGAAAGTGATTGGAGCAGGAGCTCACACCACGTTTGTGCTTTTACTCTGCTATCTTGGCTCCGCCCCCCATTACATTTTGAAGAGACTTTTTGATTGCTTGAGTATCTAGAACTGGGGTGGATTCAAAAAGGCATTAATTAGAAAGGTAAGTCTCCTGGTAAGGACCCTTTCTGAGCTCACCAGCCCTGGAGAAAGAGGAGAAGCTTCTGAGGAGCAGAGCTTTGGGCTCTCTCTCACCCAGAGTTGCTATGAAACTAAGAGTTCTTCACTCTTTTATTGATTCTGTCTCTAGTGTGTCCATGGGGTGTTCAGGGAAGAGTAGCACCTTAATGAGGACTTGATGAGCCCTTTTCAGGGCTGCTCACCCACCTTTGGAATCTACCTTCACCCAATTCCCACCCATGGCTCCAAGAAGCTGTAGCACATTCAGTGGCCATACCCTGGTAAATGGTCTTGGCAGATAGGCTTAGATCCACTTTCAAAAGACAAAGTGAGAAAACTGGTATGTTTTTCTCGAATAATTCCATCCAAAATTTTTTCTTTGCTATGTGTGATGCATTTATTAAGTGCTTCCTGCAGGCTAAACTAGGTTGAGAGCCTCAAACCTGTTGGTGAGTTAGGGGGATGTCTACCCAAACATGTGCAGATTTCACCTGACTGAGTGGGTGGGTGAGAACAATTTGTTCCAACTGCCACAAAAGCTGCTTAAGCAAGCTCTGTTGATCTATTTAAAGCTTGGTCAGGCATCAAAAACACCAAGGTCATCCGCTGCATCTTGGGGCCATTGCCAGTTGTCCTAACTTTTGTCTTGCTACTGAACTTTAATGACTCAGGAAGAGAGAGGGAAGGTGATGACTCTGCTTCACTTAAATTCACTTCATGAGCCAGTCAAGATATCACCTGTGAAGTCATTGGCTCTCTTCAAAAATGAAGGACATGTAACCACAACAGCGCATACACTCTCTCCTATTTTTAGGTGAATGAGATTAGAAATGGCCGTGACCTTGGGATTTTTAAAAGGTCAGGAGGGGGAGCCACTAAGAGACAGGAGTCCATAAGGAGGGCTGACAGCCAGTCAGTCCACCACTGAGGCCCTAAGGTACCTGAACCAAGGATTCATCCCGCAGCAAATGCTGCATTTGGATGTAAATTTGGTGGGACTAGTATTAGTAGGAAATGAATTAAATTTGAACCCACTCTCTCCAGAGACTGAAGTGATAGAGAGGAAAACGTGTACCCCAAGTGTTGGGGGCAAAATGTTTGTACTTCTGTTCTTGCTATAACTTCAAAGTATTACTCCTTTATAAAATATAAATCACTGCTAATTGGTTAAATGAACAACTGCTAATTACTGTCAGTTAACAGTAGAGGGAAGACCCTTAAATGAGAATTTTAGCCTATAGCATTAAAGAATAGATATCCTCAGCCTTTCAGGGTGTATACCTCTAGATAGAACCTTGAAGGGGAGATGTAGCTGGCAGAATGAGGCCAGAGTTAAATTACATTTAAAAAACCAAGAGAGAGCATGTATCTGGCTAAAGACCAAAGTTTCCAGCAGCTAGAAGAACAACTCACAAATTCACAGAGATTCTTAAACTTATACTTTGGTTATGAGAGCTAATTATTTGTTTGGATAAGAGCATTTGCTTCTATTATAGGCCATCTTTGGCCTTTGATAAATGAAATCCTATTTGTAGTTCACAAGTATTGCATTTCATGCTAGAAAGCTAATGCTTGGCTGATGCTTTTATATGGAGGCCCTCTGATGCAAGCATAAGTATTTAGTTAAATTAGCAACCATCCCAGTTGAAGTGTAAACAAAACTTGTTAATTGTCCCATAAAGACACTAATATATGTACACATAACTCATACACTGAGGATCATTGCATGTTTATGACAATGACACGTTCATCATGTGTGGAGCTACATTGGTTTATAATAATATCATGGTTTTCTTCTGCTCAGTGGAATTCAGCATGAGGATGAAGTATTTATTATGGTTGTTTCATGTTGATGAAGCGCCATTCCTTAGACGCAGCAGGGAGAGGTTTGTTTAGGGGAATAGGCAGTGGTACTTGAGAGATTGCCCATCAGAAGCTGAACTGAGCCCTGAACTTTTCGAGAAGCTCCTGACCTACTTCTATTATTTTTTGTCAAGTCGTCTTCTTAAAAAACAACAACCAAAACACACCATCAATGCCGGAGAACTGGATGCTGATTTGCTTTTTTCAAGTAGGCACCAACTATAGTTTTCATGTGGTTAAGATGTGTTTTCCTGGATGGCTGGAACCAAGTTTTTGGTTTCTCTGAGGCAAAGATAAAAGGCAACCATATTAGTCTCTATGCCTTATAATATGGGGCATTAAACCCACCATCGTCTCATTATTTATTAATGTCAAGTTGTTATACATTGGTGGAGGATGGGAAGCTAGAGGCGCAATGGTGACAGATGTTCTAAGAGATCAGCTTGGATGATGGGAAGGCTGGCCAAATCTGTCGAAAGGGGTGTTTTTAAAAAAAACAAACTGACTTCAAAGAAATGAATCGTGGCATCTGTAACATCTACAGAGCTGCGCCAGCAGAGGCAAAGGCGAGTGAAGCCGGGTCTGTAGCCGAGCACCGCAAGTCATGCGATTATGGGGAGGTTGCAGTCGCAGTGACTGGAACAACATATGGTCTGCAGCAAGCCATCCAGGACATTTTAAAAGAGCTCCTACAGAGTTTCAAACTTTGATTTTACAGAGTTGTGGGAAGAGAAACAGACTGCATTCAAGATCTCATGTGTTTTAGTTCATGGGCTTGTGTTGTCAGTCCCAAAGAAGGGCCCCACTCTGCTGGGGTATGTGAGGGGCTCTCCAGGATGGTCACATTCAGATGGCGAGGCATTACCATGTGTTCCCGAGGCTTTGAGGGTTTGGGGACTGGGCTCTGGGAGGAACACGTGATGCTGGAGAGAGTCTCAGATCGTACAAAGCAAAACAAACGCATCTTACAAATACAAGAAAATCAAACGTGCATTTTGATTTTTTTCCTTAGTGAGATACAATCAAGTAATGATGTTCTCCAAAGACTTGATATCTCCTAGGTCCCTCCAAACTATATGACAGCCAAGAACAAGGAATGATGGGAGGAAAAAATAACATTCTTCATGACCTATTAATATTAGTGAAATTTTATGAATCAATTATTTATTTGGGGCTTTTTATTTCAGTATCTTTATTTTTTTCCTCTCCAACTCTTTCCCTACTTGGTGTTATCTTTCAGAGCCTGGTCATTCTGAAGTCAAATTAAATAAGTCTGTGCTCCTACCTTTTCTTCAGTTTTCTTTTTGCTTCTTTTTCATTTTAATACACTTTATTGATGCTTTTTGTATTTACATCACCAGCATTTCAAAGTCTACCTCCCTAAATATAACCTTCCCTTTGGACAAAGAAAACCAATCTAGCAAAAGCAACATAAAATGACAATATATACACATCTGACAATATATACAACAGCCTATCTCTACCATGAGAAGAAAATTTATTTCATCAAGTGTTTGTTGTGTATCTTTCTGCTTTGAATGCTCATTCTCTGAAGGCAAAGCTTTGTCTGAAACCAGGCCTTCCCTCAATGTCTCCTGAATGTCTCCTCCCCAGCCTCACCCTCAAACTGGCATCATTGCTTTTGGTCCTCTTTTAACTAATTCTGTTGTGTTTTTTGTTTGTTTCATTTTTTTTATAAATCTTATTGAGTTTTCCTTTCCTTTTTACACTTTTAAAAAAAATTGTTTGGAAACTTTCCCAATATAAAACATAACTACCAACAGAATCCAAATAGCATGGGATACATGATAATTAAGAAAAGGAAAAGGGGAATGGAGAAGCTTGGAAAGAAGTCCTCGGTTCAGAAAATTAAGGCAAAAGAAGCTGATATTCAGTCCCATTTCCCATTCATTCAACTGAGGGTTCTGACTGCAGAGGACAGACAGATAAACTGCTCTGATCCTGACTGAAAGAACCTCAAGGAGAACAGAGGCTGTGGCTTAAAGGGGAGGGTTTGCTCACCTCCAAGTCAGCCCAGGCTTTCCCTTCAGCAAGGTGAAGTTTACCAAAACATCCTTATTCTTAGTTTTTTAAGCAATTGGGGTTAAGTAACTTGCTCAAGATTACATGGCCAGTTATTTCTGGGTGTGGTGCTAAGTATCTGAGCCCAGATTCGATCCCCAGGTCATCCCGACACTGGGGCCAGTGCTCTTACTCACTGTGCTACCTGGCCGCCCCTCATCCTTATTCTTATTAAAGGCTTTATATTACTTCCTTCATTTCTCAATGGACACAAATCTTCCTAGAGATTTACATAGTGCTTTAAGGTTTGTAAGTCACCATATAAATCTTATGTCATTCAATTCTCATGACTACCCTGGGAAATATGATTACCATATCTTTTTTATTATCATCCCCATTTTACAGATGAGGAAACTGAGGCAAAGAGAGGTAAAATTATTTGTTTCCCCAGGATCACACAGCTAATAAGTATTTGAGGCAGAATTTGACTCCAGCACAGTGGCACAGTAGACAGTGGGCGGGGCCTGGAGTCAGGAAGACCTGAGTTCAAAACCAGCTTCAGACACTTACTAGTTATGTGACTCTGGGCAAATCACTTAACCCTGTTTGCCTCAGTTCCTCATCTGTAAAATGAGCTGGAAAAAAGAAATGAAAAACTACTGCAGTACTAACAATGAAGTCTTGACTCCAAGCACACTGCTCCTTCTACTGTAACACCTCCCACATTACCGTCAATTAATCAATAAGCATTTATTATGATCCTATTGCAGGTCAGGAACTGTGCTAGGCACTAGGGATGCAAAGACAATAATTTAAGTTGTCAAGGAGCTTACACTCTCTATCCTCTGCCATCTACTACCTAAAATTCATAGTGGCAAGTAGGGTTTGTTGAGTAGGGGATATAGGGCATATATAGGAGGGAGAGAAGAAACTATTCCATTAGAAAATATTCTGGTCCCTTTTTCTTTCTCTATTTCAAGAGCTAGTAGTTTAGCAATGCACCATACACCCTGATGTAAGGAGAACAGAAATTTGAGCACAGGTTCAAGAATTCAGGATAAAGATTGTCAGCTCTACCCAGGCCTTTCAAGGCTTGATAAATTAAACTGCTGGGTAATCCACTTGGCCTTGTTGTTAGCTACCAGGAGCATGACAGGAATCAAAAGGAGTATAGTCATCCTAACCCAAATACCAGGCAGTCCTGCAGAAGTTGTCACTGAGATAGAAGCAAAGCAGTTCAAAGATTAGATTCGGTTTGAAGGACTAGTGCTAGCTGTGTGCCGCTGTGTGTCTGACTAAAAAAAAGCTGAAATGAATCTGAGTCTATGGACTAGACTCACAGAAAGAAGTCTGAATATTCTTCTTTGTAGATGAGGGTGCACGGCATCTGTGTGTCAGCAGAATATGACCTGCAGGAATTACAGGTGACAGTGCCCTCAGAAAAAGTAGCCCAGCAGATGACATCAGCAGTGCTCATTTCTGTGGAGAAAGCAGCCCAGCAGATGACATCAGCAGCTTCAGATGTGTTTGAGTTGAGATGCACTCCTAGAAGAAGGATGAGTTGATTACATAATCTCTCTCTCCACACATACATATGTGTATATGTGTGTATTCATACATACATAAATGTATACATGTATGTGGATGGATAGATATTTATCTATTTTCTCTCCCTCCAATGTGTTCTATCTCCTATTAGAATTATGGGAATCTATGAGAGAATGTAATCTCATATTCTTAAGTATGTGTAGGGTTAGGTAAGGCAGTTTTCTATGCCACTCTGTTTAAATAACTGTCATTAATTTGAATTAGTGTGTCCTCTAGTTTGATCTGGTTTAGAAAAAAATCATCAGGCAGGTGGTTGTGAACTGTGATGTTGAATAGATTTTGAGCCAAAGCTTGGCCAGGATAAGATTAATACCTGCCAGCATTTCCCCATAACATGGATTAGGCCCCCCTTTTCTCCTGCAGCAAGGATTAGCTTTCCCTAAAAGGTGAAAAGAGAACTAGAGAACTGATTAGACCAAGCTTCCCCTGACTCAGCTTCTTATTCTGAAACCAACATGAGGTAGGCACAGGCCCCTCCTCCTTCACTCCTGGGCCAGGGATTCGTTTTCCCGGAAGAAAAGGAAACAAGCTAATTGGCCTTGGCTTTCCTGATTCCATCTCCTGGTTACCTAAGAGTATAAAAAGTCTCGACCAAGGGTAATCTATCTCAGACTTGGTGGGTGTCTGAAAACATGAGTCTCCACGTCTTTCCCTGGTGATGTAGTAACTTTCTGAACAGATGAGTTTCCATAAAGAGGAGATGCAGGCCTTATCTACCAAAGCCAATGTGTTTTTGTTGCATATCCTTGCTGTGTTAGGAGAAAGTAAATCTCCTTTTTTCTTGATTGTTCAATAAATTATGAGTGCCATGTTTTTTTTTTTAAATTGACCTCGAACTAAGAGAGTACTGGTGTTAGGGTCTCTTTTTTTTTTTTTTTTAAAGCAATTAAGGTTAAGTAACTTGCTCAAGGTTACACGGCCAGTTATTTTTTGTGTGGGTGTTAAGTATCCAAGGCTGGAACTGAACCCAGGTCTCCCGACTCTGGGGCCAGGGCTCTTACTCACTGCACTACCTGGCTGCCCCTAGGGTCTCTTCTAATAGTCTCTTAAACCATAGTGTACATCTCAGGGATCTACATTTGAAAGGATTCCAGTCCATATTTATAAGAATTTATTTCAATTTCCTAGGTGGGAAAAATACAGCTGATTAAGTGTAAAACATGAATATTTAGGCAAGAATATTAGAAAAGTCATGTGTGTGTGTGTGTGTGTGTGTGTATGTGTGTAGTCTATCTGAAGAGTTTCAAAAGAGTTAAGAGTTTTAAAAAATGACGCCATTTTGTCAAAAGGAAAGAACCCAAGAAAGACCATATATACCAGCAGGGAGAAAGAGAGATTAAAGAGGATTTCAGGACTTGCCAATCTTCAATGGTTAGCATGCTTGCTCTCATCACATAATCCAGTACTGCTGCAAAGAAGGCGTGCATTGAAAGGGCATTTAAAATCACATTAGTCTAATAGTTACTGCCTCATTTCAATGTGAGAGACGATAAATTAGTCTCTATGGGAATAGCACATTTTTCTTTTCATTTTATAAACTGAGTAACATTAGAAACTGATCACAGCCTCCAGGGGAAACAATGATGGACCCTCATAACTAACCTGATTCCGTGTTGGGATAAAAGATGTTGTCAGTACTCCAGCAGATTTTCTTCACATTTTATAGTGGGCCTACTTAAAAAGACAAGAAGTCCGTCTTCCCCTTTGCCAAAGAATTCTAAGTTTCTTTTCTTTTGCTATCACCCTCCCCTTCTTGGCTAAAACCTACTCATCTCAGATTTTTGCTTTTTATTTGGTTTTCCATGACTTCAGTTTTCTTAGTGGAGAGATTTGCTGTAACCATAACAGCTTCATGGCAGTTTAGAGCTTTCAACTTCATTAATTGTCAGTGTATCTTAAACTCATGATCCATGAATTTTCCACCAAAAGATGCTATCTTGTCCTCCAGTGTGGAAAACTTGGCATGGTACCCCTTTCTCTCAATGCTATATTGCATGTGAGACCATGAGATGAAGGGAAGCTGCTGCTGATAGAGTCTCCTTTAAAACATCCAAGGGTGACTGCAAATTGTTATCCACTGGTGACAAAACAAAGAGGGAATATCCATAGCTGGGCATTTCTCCACCAGCTCCAACATATCTGGGAAACATCACTTGGAGTTCAGTTTTTAAAAATATATGTTCTGGGGGGCAGCTAGGTAGTACAGTGAATAGAGCATGGCCCTAGAGTCAAGAGGACCTGAGTTCAAATTCAGTCTTAGACACTTAACACTTACTAGCTGTGTGACCTTGGGCAAGGCACTTAACCCCAACTTCTCTGCTTTCCCCCCTCCAAAAAGATCCCCCAAAATATATGTTCTAAATAATTTTTGTTGCTTTCACCTGAGATGGCCTACATTGAGTGACAGATATTTTAGACAGAAAGTTAAAGTAACATTGTACTTTATCTCTCTATCTCTCTTTGTCTCATGTGTATATGTATGTATGTATGTATTTATATATGTATGTGTGCCTATCTATCTATCTATCATCTATCTATCTATCTATCTATCCATATTATATATATATATATATATATCCATATCATATCCCCTTACATAATGGTAGAGTTGATATAATCAGAGGTTAGATGCTGATGTTTTAATATGATAACGCAATGTTAGAAAAAAAAACTACTATAAATTTGCAGCCATACCTGAGGATATCTTTATGAAGTGTGAACCCCTTTCTCTACAGAATTAAAAGGAAGAAACCTCAGTATGCAAGAATAATTTAGACACACTTTTTTGCCAGACTTTAAATAGTTATGCCCTGGGTAGATTTCATTAGATTTGAGAATATGATTTCAGGTTCAAAAGTGCTCTGTGAAAGAGATTGCTGTAATGGAATAGAGATCTCTGAAAGGGGTAGAGGAAAGGATTTCTCTTTTCTCCCCAACCTTCGGTCATAGTGCCCAGCAGCAACTTGTCCAGAAATATCCCATCCAACAGTTCAAAGGCTTTCCAAGTCCAGAGGGAGAGTTCAAGGTACAATTCATGGAACATACACACGTGGAACATATGTTTAAAAAAATGAAAAACTGACAAACCTTGAGTGGCAACAGGTACTCTCTTCTTCCTTGGAACTGTGAGGAGAATTCGCCCCTGAACTGTGGCCACAAGCTTTGCAATTCTTGTGCTCCTCCTTGCCCTGTGACTGTGACCCAGTACTTTGACTTGAATCTGAGTATAGGCAAAGCTGCAGAGTCTGCCTCAGCGTTAGCAAAGAGGCCCCTGTGATCTCCTTCTGACGAGTTGTTTGAACCACCTTGTCAACTGTGAGCTGAGAGCTCCAGAAGCAGCTGCTGGCACTGCTGATTCAATGGCTCCCAAGGCCTATTCCTGGTTTGCTAGGGCCAGGGCTATGCTGGTGTGGCCTGTGTCCACTCTCACTCTGGTGCACAGACCTTTCCTGCCAACTTTCTATATTGTCTTGGGCCAGAAAATTGTTTTACTCCATCTTTTTGTGGATTCTGCTGCTCTAGAATTTGTTTAGAGTCATTATTTAAAGGTATTTGGAGG
Organism: Petaurus breviceps papuanus; assembly: GCF_028583685.1. Taxonomy (NCBI): domain Eukaryota; kingdom Metazoa; phylum Chordata; class Mammalia; order Diprotodontia; family Petauridae; genus Petaurus; species Petaurus breviceps. Next base: position 2,114,594 of record NW_027187302.1, read on the forward strand.
GACTTGGGGGCAGAGCTCAGTCAAGTTCTTGCCTTTACTCTGCCATCTTGGCTCCACGTCTCTGATATCCTCACAGATTCTTAATTACATAACAAGTTAGACTATGTGGTTCTTAACAATTTACAAAATAAACCAACAATAACAAAGCAAAGTGTATCATATTGATGAAGATGCTGCGATTCAGAGAAGTGACTTGCCCATGGTCACACAGATAGAAAGAGTCTGAGCCAGGATTTCTACCCAAATCTCCTGATTCCAAGTTCAGCATTCCATTCATTTTACCACGATGTCTCCAAAAAAAATGGTATACTGAAGTGGGCCAAAACAAAGTCTAAATTACACATGGGCCAAATCAGGGAATTCCTAATCAAATGTGTCCTTGGGAAACTCTCTTACATATTCTTTCCATGTGATATGATATAACTGTTCTTTATAGTGTTTATCTCCTATCTCACTGGAAACAAGAAGCCACTTTAACAAAACATTTAGAACACTGTAATAAGCATGAAGTTTAAATCAATATCATCAAATACCCACCTCCTCTCCTTTCCTCCAATGCCAGGATCTTTGTGTGGGATTGAATTAGATGAACAGATTACAGGAAAAGTTTGTCTCATAATGATTTTTTAAAACTGTAGATCAGAGGCCACAGCAGCTAAATTTTCAGCTTGGGAAACCAGTCCAGTGGATACTGTCAATCATGGTGGCTAGGGATTTGATGACACAGATGAAACTGTTGTAAAGGATACTGCTGTTCCTCAGAACCTTGCAACTGTCATCAAATACTCTGCCAAGCATTAATGAGCCAGAGAGGGGAAAAAATCTCTTGAAACTACTCTAGGTTCCTTTCTTGTGGAGCCTGGTCAATAAATCTGTGCAACAGGTTTTAATTTATGACAACATCCCAAAAGTATCTACAAGGCTTCTGCTTTCTTTAGATGAGTCAATGAGGGTGAATGTGTGTCTGTATGTATGAGTGTGGGTGTTATGTGTATATGTTGAAGGTTGATCCAGGATGGGAGGTCAGATGCTACATTCCTTAGGAACATAGATTTAAAGCTGGAAAGGACCTAAGAGGACATCCAGTATAATCCCTTCATTTTACAAATGAGGAATTGAGAGATTGTGACTCCAGCCCCACTGAGTACAAGTCCATTCTCTCTGTTGATTATTTCTAATTTATCCCATGTTTCATTTGGATAGTTGTTTGTATATTGTTTCTTTCATTAGACACTAAGCTCTTTGTGAGACTACTTGAAAGTCTGTTGTCATTTTTTGTATCCCCAGAGTTTAGCACAGTGCCTGGTCCATAGTAAGTGGATATATGCTTGCTGACTCACTAACTGATCCAGCTAGTATATGTTAGAGGTAGGAAATAAACTCAGGTCTTCAGAACTCCAAGACAGTTCTCTATCCATTGTGCCAATATTGTCTTTCTTTTTACTTTGCTTTTGATGATCTACAAGACAAAATGAGACTTTTGTTAAATGGTAATAGAAGAATTTGGTTATGTATGAACTGGTTGCCCAAGTTTACAATTTATATTCCCAAGCAAAAGTTTCATAAGGGTCCCAGTCCTTTAGCCCTCACTTGATAGTAGAATAAATATCTGTAGGGGGAAGGAGTAGTTGTGTGTGTGTGTGTGTGTGTGTGTGTGTGTGTTTTCCCTCTTTTTCCCCACAATACAGAGGCTGCTGATATAATATTCAAATCCATAATTTAAACAAAGCTGTGGCTCATAAACACACACAAAATTGAAGAGATTGTAAAGTTCAAATCCTCCCCTCTAGAGCATCTTTTAAGATCTGACTTTGGAGTCAGAGAACCTGGGTTCAAATTCTGGCTCTGCTACTTTTTCTTGTATGTCATTGGGGAAGTTACATCATATATGTAACACACCTCAGTTTCCTAATCTATATAACAAGGGAGTTAAACAACATGACCTCTAAGGTCCCTTCTAGATATCAGTCTATGTTCTTATGGTCAATCAGCAGGTCTTGCCTAGAGTCATAGAATCTCTGAAATGGAAAGAGACTCAAAGGTTATCTAGTCCAAGTCCAATAACTGGACAAGAGAGTCTCTTTTAAAAATTCTTCTAAAACAAACATTTATCTAACCTTTGTGTGAAGGCCTGTAGTGAGGGATAGGCACTACCTTACATGTCACTACTTTGCCCTCATTTCACCTTGATACAACTTCTGTACCATACATATGCATATATATATATTTATAAAATATATTGTGTGTATACACACATAGATTATATATATATATATGTGTGTGTGTGTGTGTGTGTGTGTGTGTGTGTGTACGTAATGTACATAATCCTATATGGAAAAAAACAGAACTTTGAAGGAATAGAGAACTTTCAAGTATCCCTTATTAAAATGTCAGAGCTGAATATAAACTATGAAATACAAACACAAGAGTCAAGAGATACTTAGAAAAGGAAAGACATATTGGGGTGGTTAGGTGACACAGTGAGTAAAGCACTGGCCCTGGAGTCAGGAGGACTCAAGTTCGGTTCTGGCCTCAGACACTTATCACCCACACAAAAAAATTAGCCATGTAACCTTGGGCAAGTTACTTAACCCCAATTGCCCTACAAAAGGCAAAAAAAAAGAGAAGAAGAAGAAGAAGAAGAAGAAGAAGAAGAAGAAGAAGAAGAAG
>NW_027187302.1:2117273-2133771 GCF_028583685.1 Petaurus breviceps papuanus
AGAAGAAGAAGAAGAAGAAGAAGAAGAAGAAGAAGAAGAAGAAGAAGAAAAGAAAAGGAAAGACATGTGAATGATTGAAAGGAAGCTAAACAATGGCGATTTACTTACATGTTAATAAGGGGAGAAGAGACAAGTGCTCCTTCAAAAACCTAATGACTTCTGAAATCACAAAGAGAAATAAGACAAATGGAGAAGCTGAGAGTGTTTTTTTTATACCAATAACCTTGAGAAAAGAAAATAGAAAGGAAAAAAAGGATTATACTAGAGAAGAAATGAGGGAGGAGGTTGAACTTTTCTCATAATAAGGATGTGAGAGTTCTTATCCTCAAGGAGATTATATTCATTGGTATGCTATAAGTATTATTCAAAGTGGATTGTGATAAGGCAAGGAAGAGATTATAGCAGCATTATGAAGAATTTTGAAGAAGAGAAGACCACTCTTTAACTCAGGGGAGGTGGTTAGCCTGTGGGAGATCAGGAGAGGTCTTATGGGGAAGGTAGCATCAACAACAATAAAATAGCAGCAGAGGAGGACCTCAAAGGAAGACAAAAATTTCAATAGGAAGATATGTACGAATGGATGGAGGTGGGAAAAGGCAAGTGTGGATGAGAGAAACCTGAACAGTATGAAGGGGAGTCCTGTCAAATAAGATTAGAAAGACAGCTAAGTTCGAGCTAGATTGGGGAAGGCCTTAAATGCTAGGGTAAGGAATTTTAAATATGTTGTTAAGATAAGACAAAGGAATATTATATAATACCCTGTATAATATAATTTCCTTGTGGGTGGAGATTCCTTCATCCTTTGTATCATAGTACCCAGCACAGTGCCAGGCATATAGTAGGGGCTAAATCAGTTAATCATTGCTTGATTGATTGATTGTTTATTATGATGATTATATCTATATAACAAACCAAATTAGATAGAATTAAATAAATTTTCATAGGAACAAAAATAATGACATAGAGAGGAAGAGTTGCATAGTGGACAGAGAGTGGCCTCAGAATCATAAGGACATAGGTTTGCTTTCACCCCTCTGATACATACAGGCTAAGTGTCTTGGGCAGGTCATTACATCTCCCAGTGACCTAGGAAACTCTCTGATACTAGAAATTGTAAAGACGTTCACTTACTTTGGTAGAGAAAGTTCCTCAACCCACATTCTCTATACTAGCAAAAATCACTTAAGATAAAAAAAAAGATGTCTGTTTCAACAATACTACAAGAATCCTAAATGCCATCACTGTGGTTGCTCCATCCAAACAAATTAAAACCCTTCAATAATTCAAACATTTTGGAACTGCTATAACTGAAAAATCCATCTCCCTACAGTCAATAGAGCTATAATAAAATAAAGAAAAAAGTGCAAAATGTCCTTCGATGTGGTTTTAATACCCAGTATTGCCCTTTCATGCCTCCACTTAAATGCTTAGAAATTATCAAAGCACGATGCCAGTGAAGATCAAGTTATGGCAGCTCCTACACCAAAATGGCAAGACTTTGAATATGATCCTCAAGATGGTGGCATGGTATAGTGGATAAGGCATGAAACTTGGAGTAAGGAGGACCTGAGTGCAAATCTCACCTCATATATTTACTAGCTATGTGATAATAAGCAAGTCACAACCTTTCTACATACCTGTTTCCTCATCTGTAAAGTGAGGATACTAGATTTGATGACCTCTAAGGTCCCTTCTAGGCAAATCTATTATCCTGTGACCCCATGGACCTCTCTTAGAGGAGGCTAATCAACAAAAGGCTTGTCATTAGATGATGAATTTGTCTATAGCACCACACAAAACCATCTCTACTTTCTAAAGCATGGAGGAAATATTATAGGTTTCCATAAAAGAATTGTCTACTTATATAAAATCACAAATTTTATGAAAGGTTAAAGAAATCTTGTGGAGTATTGTATGTTACAGTGATGTATTTGTGTCTTCCTTCTTTCTTTGTCTGCCCCCTCCAGATTGTAAGCTCCATGAGAACAAAAATTTCTTTTCTAGTCTTTGTATAGTTCCTAACACAGTACTTTGAACATTGAAGGTTCTTATTGAATGTTGAATCTGTTCAAATTTTTTTTGTTTCCAGTACTTATCATGGTATATGGCATGTAGTAAGTGCCTAATAAGTGCTTAATGATTATTGGTTAGTTGGTTACCTGTCTCCACAATTCCAGTTTTGTAGGTCCTGGGTAGGGATATGCAACAATTCCCCAAAGCCTCCTCACTGATGACCTTCTGCCAAGCTGTGTAAACTCTTGCTAGAATAAGTGTCTGCCTTCCTAGACTTTAAGCTTTAAACACTGAGGAGGAGCAATTTAACATAGGCCACAGGCAGCTAAGTCAACTCTCTCTTGGGAGAAGTCAAATGAGGCAGAAAAACTTACAAGCCATGCATGGCAAGTATTAAATCAAGGCAATGTCATGTGTGCATTTTGGGGGGTAAAAATGAAGGTATGGCCTAGTGTGATTCAGTAAAAAGAACTTAGAATTTGTAGTCAGATATCTGGGTTCAAAATTCTGGCTCTGACCCCTGTTAGGTCACCTTGGGGAAGACACAACCTCTTTGGGTCTCAAGTTTCTCATCTGCAAAGTGAAATGTTCAGGTTTGGTAATCTCTAATGAATTTTGACCTCTAAATTTGTGGTCTTAAAGTTGATCTATCTCGTTCTTCCATCTTTCTGGCCCCCTGGGCATCTGTAGTATGCCCTAGAATGTCAGATTAGTCTTCTCATTCTTTGGTACCCTCTTATTTTTTAGGGAATTGTCATTACAGAATTATCTTCAATAATACCCAGCAAAAGTGGTGTGTCTTTCAGAAAATCCAAGTTACATTCCAGATCTTCTCTGTAGGGACCCAGGGACTCTTGCCAGTGTGAAGCCTAACTCACTTCCTCCATTTTTATTTTCTACTGGCTTCCTGGTGTGCCCCCTGTGTGTGTGTGTGTGCGCGCGCGCGCGCGCGCGTGCATGTGTTTCCTTCTGAGGACTGAGGAATTGGCGTTACTGCTTCCCTTTCCACTGCTACCACCTGTTGCTTCAGTCTAGATTTCTTCCTGGAATGATCCTCTGTAGGAAAGATCCTTTTTAAGGTGTTTCATGCTCTTATTTTTAAGTTTGTTTTATTTTAGACAAAGAAGAAACCAGTTGGGAATAAAATAGGATGTGGAGTTAAATGTAAACTCCTTGAAGGCTGAAAATATTTTTTTTTGTCTTTGCATCTGTAATGCCTAAAGCAATGACTGGCACATAGTAGGTATGTTATGAGTTTCTTTACATTTGTTTCTTTTTTTTTTCTTTTTTGGAGGGGGAAAGGTAAGGCAATTGGGGTTAAGTGACTTGCCCAAGGTCACACAGCTAGTTTATTTGTGTTAAGTGTCTGAGATCGGCTTTGAACTCAGGTCCTCCTGACTCCAGGGCTGGTACTCTATTTACTGTGCCACCTAGCCACCCCCTACAGTTGAGTTTCTTTACAGTTTAGATACCCCAAAGGTACCCCATCCGAGATAATTTAGTTTAGAGCCATAGAGATAGTCACACACATAGGACTGAAGAGGAATCATATTTGGGCTATTGCAAGCTTTTCCTCACTGGCATTGAGGCAAATGGGGTTTTTTGGGGGGAGAGGGTAGCAGAGGGGTTGGGGGTTGGTGGTGAATATCAGGACAAAGCCTCTGGGCAGAATTATAGGGAGATGAAAAACGCTACCAACCAGTGGGACTTCAGGAGGTGGGCAGAGATCTCCAGCCTTTGGGATTTACCTTCCCCTTTCTCAGTGCCAGTCCTAGCACTGAAGACCTCGTCTAGGTGAGAAAGGACTGACAGGGTATGAGAAGGGTTGGGGAGTGGGGTAGAGGATGGTCCTAGAGAATAACCTGATCAAGACAAAGAGGAATGAGAAGGGACAGGAAATCTGAAATGGTGTCAGCAAGAGAGGACAGGGGATTCTTAGGGTACCAAATATCTGGTTAGTCACTCAATCAACAAGCATTTTTTTAAACTCTTACTATATGCTTGACATTGCACAGGGCACTGGGAGTACAAACCCCCCAAATGACACAATTTTTACTCTCAAGGTTACAGTTTACTTTACCTTGTGATACACCCTCCCACCCAACAAGAAGGCCATTGAAAGTGGAAAGACTGGAAATAAAACCCAGAGTTTTGAATTGTACATGTCCATATCTAAATGTTGCTTAGATGAAAATCTTCACCTCAGCAAGAGAACAAATTTTTTCCATCCTTCTATTTCTTCTCAATTATAAGAGCCCATATATCTGCTGGTCAGAGTAGTAACTGGCTATTCTGGTACCCAGGGCAAAAATCCAATTGACATTAGGCAAGAGATAGATGAAAGGGGACAAATTTTAGATTGCCTTGGTCAGGTGCAGTAACAATGTTGGTGGGAAGCCTGGTCTTACAAAGAATACAGCCTGTGACTCTGTGAGGCAGCTGATGACCCCTAAAGTCAACAAGACTTGGACTGGGTGAGAGAGTAGGTACCATGGTGGGTGCTAGTGGGGCTAAGGAGCCATAGGACCTTTCTAGATGTTGACTCCAAATAAAGACCCAGTGGCTTTATCCTAGTTATGAATTTTCTGGTTAGTGATGGAGTACTAGTCAGGAAATTAGGATAACCTTCACCAAGTAGTTTACCAAAAGATACGCAGCTTTCTGGATTTGAGGAAGAATTCTCAGGCTTTCAAATGAATTAACATATTTTCATCCTACACATTGTCCAACATGGCCAACCCTTACTCTTCCAAACTCAGTTATCCTACTTAATCTAATTTACAACCCCTAATCTAAATTACAACCGCCTATCAGTTCTGCCACAGCACTTTCAAGGAGAAGCTGAGCACAACAATTGTAGTTATATAATTTACAGCTTCCCCATCCCACTTGAACATACTCAAAAACAAATCAAATACCAAACCTATTTTTAAGGCCCCTCTTTCATTCCCAGGCAACTTATTCACAAAGCAATTGCCTTGAATTCTCCTGGGTAGTTTAAGGTAATTCTCCCTGGAATGTATTTGGACAAACCATGGGGAAGACTGAGAAGTAGGCAGCCTCAGAATCTAGAAGATCTTAGTGAAAGTTTCTCCTTGGACTCATACTTGCATTGTGAACCTGGGCAACATCTCAGTGATCTCAGGCCATTGACTATAAATTGCAGAGAAGGTTCACTGATAAAGAGAGCTCCTCATAGATAGATTTGATCTATCTGTAAAGATCTACTTTCTGTTTTAAAGATGCCGTGTTTCCCCGATAATAAGACCTATCCCGAAAATAAGCCCTCCCCTTACTGTGTAAGATTCCTCTAAAATAAGCTCTCCCCCGAAAATAAGCCCTATTGAGATTGCTACTGTAGTGAAGGTGATCCCCTGCGCTACACACTACATTACGGTAATCACAGTATATATCTAAATATGACCCCCGGTGAAACACACACTGCACTCCGAGCTGCATCCAATCAGAGCTGCAGCAGTGAGCGTGTCATCCTGTTCTTTATTGAATTCATTATTGAATAAAGGTACATTTTTTTGTTCACATTTACCTGTTTATTAAAATTGCTGTCAATGTTCATTAAAATAAGCCCTCCCCTGAAAATAAGCCCTCTGGTGTTTTTCTGTCCAAAAAAATTAATAAGACAGTGTCTTATTATCAGGGAAACATGGTGGTAAAACTCAAGACACTGTAGAGATAGCATCATAACTTAGCAAACATCAGAATTTAGAGAACACTAAGATCCAGTAAAGCTAAATTATCCAAGGTTATACTAAGTAAGTGTCTGGATGGAAATTGGGATTTGAACCGGCAAAGCCCTCTGACTTCAAATCCACTCCCTATATCAACGCAAATCATACTCCAATTTGGGGGGAGTTCTTTGAGGGGGTATCTAGGTGGCACAGTCAATAGAGCACTGGGCTTGGAATCAGGAAGGTTCATATTCATGAGTTCTAATCTGGTCTCAGATGCTTTGTAGCTGTGTGACCCTGGGTAATCTCAGTTTCCTCATCTGTGACTCCCTCATATACCTGTTTGTTTTTCATATTTAAACATTTCCTTTGATTTCTGTTGACCCTGTTTGCCTCTGTTTCTTCATCTGTAAAATAAGTCGGAGAAAGGAATGGCAAACCACTCCACTATCTTTGCCAAGAAAATCCCAAAATGAAGTCATGGAGAGTTGGACACAACTGAAAAAACTCAACAACAAAGGATTTTTTTTTGGTGTTTTGTGTGTGTCTGTGTCTGTGTCTATGTCTGTGTGTGTGTTTAAGAGGCAATGGAGACAGTATAAAAACCTCTACAGTACAATTCATCCAAAGTAACTCCAATCTTCCAATGGATCTATGATCTCATCTGTAGGTCTGTTCCCTCCAACAATGCAGTCCATCCATGCCTGTCTATATGGTATGATTCTTATTGATGTCGTCCCATAAGTTTGCCATAAAGAGTCTACGCAAAATGTCCAGGAGCTTTCTTTGCTAAAATACCTTAGGAAAAAGTCTCAGAATTTTACAAAATTCCAAAGAATTTAAGCTTTTCCCAATCATGGTACCAACACAGAAATCTCTCATTATATTTCAGCTCACTGAGCCAAATTGGAAAAAAAAACACATACACGCATTAAAATGATCTTATGGTTTGCAGAGAAAACCACAAAACAAACCCCGAGTTAAGGTGATAATGCTTCCCTGTTGTACCTTGGCATTGGAGCACATATTTTTAGGGAACCATCTGGCTTATTTAACATTCCAAGGAGAGCTATAGTACTGTGTAGCACTGTCTCATAAAGAAATCAATGGAGGATCTTTTTTTTGTCTGAAAAGCATGCCATCATTACAGTCTCTTGTCATTTATTTTTCCAATTGGATTTCAATATTTCAAAATTTAGAAAACATTTGGAGATGCCAAATGTGTTTTGCCTCAGCTCTGAATATAAAGATCTATTTACTTTCTATTTTAAAGATGGTAGAACTCAATATACTATAGAGACAGAATCATAACTTAGAGAACACATCAGAATTTGGAGAACACTGAGATCCAGTAAGGTTAAGTTATCCAAGGCTATACTGACTGTCTGGATGGGAATTGGGATTTGAACCAGCCAAGCCCTCTGACTTCAAATCCAAAGTTTTCTCTCCTTGTACCATGTTTCATCTCCTACTTTGTAAAGTGTAGTCTATTTTCAAGAGAAAAAGGTATTGCCAACTTTCTAAACACTACTTCATTAAAAAAAAAAAATCTACCAATCACTGTAGTAATCATGTCCTTACAAAAGTACTTTTAAAATGACTATCTGTTACCCTAAGTAAGGGTGAAGCAAAAATTATGGGAATTATCTGTAATTCAGCACTTAATAAACATTTTTAGATGAATCACAAAATATTCCATCAATATGGAATGATGGTAAGTTTGCCATAAGGAGTCTACCTAAAATGTTCAGGAGCTTTCTCTATTAAAATACCTTAAGAATTTTACATTTTATAAGTCATTTGATCCTCATAACACTCCCTTGTAGGAAGACACTATCATTCCCATTTTACAGATTAAAAAACTGAGATTCGGAGAGCTGGAAATGACTTCTCCAAGAGTATATAACTACTTAAATAGTAGAACCAAGCTAAACACTACTGAAGATGAAAATTATGATATAATAATTTAATTGTATCAATTCTCAATTTAATCTAGTAAATTCCTACCAAAAGTGTTGTGCATGTGAGATTGGTCCCTCACAGACTAGTAATAACTATAGGAGGAAGAAAGAGGAGGAGAAGGAGGAAGAAGAGGAGGAGGAGGAGAAGCATTTATATAACCCTGTAAATTTTTCAAAAAGCTTAAGAAACTTAATCTCATTTTATCTTCACAACTACCCTGGGAGGTAGGTGGTATAACCATTCCCATTTTATGCACAAGTAAACTGAGGTACAGAAAGATTAAATGACTTGTCCAAGGGTCACACAGTTAATAAGTGTCCAAGGTGAATGAAATTTGAATTTAGGTCTGAAGATCACCTTCTTGGTAGGTCTTGCTAAGCCAGAGATGCATTTCCACACCAATTACTTCATTCAGGGTGGATCGGCCTCTTAAGCTTGGAAAGGATCAGCTTAGCTAAGCATGAAAAGATTCAACTCCAGAAAGCTGGCCATAAGAAGATCATTTGGTTAGGGGCAGGTCAGGAAAGAGTGTCAGAGCAACTCATGAACCCATCTGTTCATGCAGGAAGAATTATTACCCATCTGTACTGGTGAAAAGGAAAACCTAGTAAAGAACAAATCCTTAAAAGAGGCAGTAGGAGGGGACTCAAGAGACCTAGGTTCAAACCTTTCCCAGACACTTACTAGCTGCATGACCATAGTCTCCAGATTTGTAAAAATCGGGATAAGCCTCGCAGTCCCCATCTCACAGGATTGTTTGAGAAGAAAGTGCTTTGCAAACCTTGCAACAATGCCTGCTTCAGCAGTTACTATTCATTTCCATTTTAATACTATAAGATAAGTTAACTTTACTTGCTATGGTGATGAGTCAATAAATAACTCAGGGAAAATACCCACCCTGTAGTATGTTTTAGAAATAAAACATTCTATACACAGGTATACAACCAGAATGAAAGCATGAAAGAAATGCTGTAGTTTGGTACCAGCAATGTATAACAGCCAAAGGATTTTACCATCTTAGTTTTAGTCCTAGAAGGCACCTTAGAGACCATTGTTAAAGGCATTAAGTGACTTGCTTAGAATCACATAGGTAAGTAGTATCTGAAGCAAAATCTGACCTCAGGATCTTCATGCCTCCAAGTATATTACTCTATTCACAAAACTCCAAAGTTACCATTCAAGTAACATTCATTTGATTTCTGCCCTTAGCAAAATCACAATGAAGAACATTGGAATTGGAGCCGTAGGCCCTGAGTTCAAATTCTGTCTCTTACACCTACTATCCATGGGACTTTGGGTAAGCCATTTAATATGTTTAGTTTTCTGTTTTCACATCTGCCAAATAAGCAAATTGGACGTCATAACCTCTAAAATCTCTTCAAGCTTTATCTATGACTCAAAATTTGTCTTTGGCAGCCTTCCCCTTCCATTGGCCCCTAGTACTCTCATGGCGTCCTAATGCCTCCTCTCCCAGTCTTGTAACTTAACCTGTTCCAAAATTACTTAACTCCTTCCCCCACCCTACCCCCACACTTTTGAAATTTATGTTCCCTCAGTCAAACTTAGCTAGATGATGCATAGAGAAAACCAAACTAAAAATCTGATTAAATTTTTACCTTAGTTTGAATTATTAACAAGTTTACCCTTCCCATGGGGCATCAGTATTTTAAAGTAGAAACTTGTTAGCTCAAATGAATCTCTAGCTGGAAGAATAAATAAGAGGAGAGTTTTTTGCACCAGAAGACCTTTTAAGTGTCCCATGCCTAGAGATGCTACCGGCACCTCTTTCCAAACCCATGACCTGGCATTCCAAAAGATCAAGGGTCAGTAACTTGGCACCCTCACTTTAGAAAGGTTGATGACCCTCCCTTTAGAACCAGAGAGGTCTCACCCACACAACTGTGTATTTCCAAACTCTGACTGGTCATGACTGAGCTACCCTCACCCCCTCCTGTCATCCCTTAGAATAGATTCCAGCCTGTTTGCCTAAAAGTGATCAGTCAGCAGCCAGTCAGTTTTCAAGCCACTCATTCTCACATCCAGGCTTTTTCCTTCCCTTACACTCAGTGGAGGAAGAAAAAGGAGAAGGGGGAGAAAAATCCTATGTCATCCTTTCTATAATGAGAACCAATGCATTGGAGCATTGGTCACGGCTTTTACCTTTAAATGGCACGGTCACTGCTCTAGCATCCAGGGGTTGTACAGCAATCCAGTTCTTCTCCCTTGTAATGAGAGGCCCTGAACTTTGTTTGAGAGCTTGGCTTCATGATGGACTGCTCTTTAACACACACACACACACACATACACACACACACACACAGAGCAAACACTCCAATAATTCTCTTCCAAAATAATGTGTTCAGATACATACTTTAATATAATTTCTGTGGCATTTTTGTAGTAATAAAATACAGATGGATAATTACAGATACCAATGCATAGATACTATTTAGTATAGTAACAAAAGCAAGTCTTTATGGTGGCACTGTGATAACTATTTACAGTAAGATTTTAAAGGAAAAAAATATTGGAGTAGTATTTGTGAAGTCTTGCAAAAAATAAAAATGGCCTTGAATTAAAACAAACAAACAAACAGCAACTTATCTGTGGTGTTGTATCATCTCCAAGTCATTGACAATAACAAAAAAATACTTTTTAAGTGCACATACATGGACAAGAATGAGTACCTTTTCCTGTTTTCCTAAGGCACTGAGAGTTTTCCTTGAATATTAACAAGCTTTCATATAGCTTTGCGTCCACTCATAAACTTAGTGCTCTTAGCATTATTCCAAATCTGTCCAGACAGAAGTTACTGTACACAAGCAGACTGCTGATATACCCATTATGTTTTTTGAGGCATTACAAAAGGTTTACATCAATCTCCTCCTGTTAATTGTAAAAAACAAGAATCATGCTGAACTGCTGAAACTCATGCTTTGGGAATATAGAACACATGGAAGGAAAGGGGCCAGGCACAGAAACCATGAGTCCTGTTCTATGTAGATTCTGTTTAAATCTCAGGGCATTCCTAAACATCTAACTGAGGCTGTGTTCATGAACAAATCATGACCTACACTGTGTTTTTCTGACCAAAACAAGGATGATGTCAAGAAGGAGTTCTTAGCCTGGGGCCCATGAGCCTATTTTTCCAAAAGTAATTTGCTAACTAAATTTCAACATAATTGGTTTCCTTTATAATTCTATGTATTTTATTTTGTTCACTTAAAAACATTATTCTGGGAAGGGTTCATAGGCTTCACCAGATTGCCAAAAAGGTTAAGAACTCCTCAATTTAACCAATTAATTCAGTGCAGAGGCACAATGAATTCACAGTGTTGTTAGCCTGACACATGTGAAAAGTCCATAATGGTCCAATTTTTTTTTTCTCAACAAGTGTGCAGGGGTTCTGCTTTGCCTGTACAACTAATTTCACTTGTCTTGTGATATAGTATCAAAGTAAGTTGCTTTACAAACCCCCCAGATCCACATACAAAGTGGGGAAGAGGAGAAACCAAAGCTAACTTCTCATTTTCCTGGTCTTAGCATTAAAAATGCCCTTAGCATTTAAAATGTTAAGATGAAATGGCTTTACAATTCCTCCACTGAAATTCCTTACTATTTAGTATGCCAGGAGAAACTCCAAAAGGCAGATTCATGGAGATGACCCACAGAAATTCTTCGTAGTGTTATTTAAAACCAAAAAGGCAGCATATCAATTTACACAGGAAAAGATTCTGACAGAGGGCAGCTTACAAGGGCGAATGTCCAAACCGTAGGAGTTGGGAGACGCTATATTATAAATAAGAACCATAACCTTCCTCCCCTCATTTATGTACCTTAGGTCAAGAATTCCAACCTAAGCAATTAGTAGTGAGAACCCAAAGCAAGAGAGACCCTCACACCCTTGACCCAAGCACAGCTAAGGGGGAAACTGACAACATTAATCCTTTTGATTTAAAATAGAGATTTCCTGTATTTCATTACTAGAATCATGGGAATGTGGAGATGGATTTAAATTATTAAAAATAAGTATTCCTTCTCTTTCTCAATTTACTAGGATTATAATACTGCATTTTCTAGTGAAAATAAAAATGAGAGTGCCTTATACTTTGAAAACTGGACACAGACATATTTCAGTCTCCTTGATTGTAGAATAGGTAATATTTGAGCAAAAATTAAAATAACTACCAATGAATCTGTTGAGGAATGAGAATCACTAATATGCCCACTGGGCCATGAAAATGACAACAAATCCTTTAAAAAATTTTTAAAAAACCATTTCAGTGGTGTTGGTGATTTTCCAAGAAGCAGTTATCACAAAGAACTTTAAGTCATAGGATTAAAAAAAAAATCGGGGGGGGGGGGGCAGGGACCTAGACTTGTTGTTTTACTAGTATGGGGGATTCACAGTATAGGAATTACACTACAGATCTGAGACTTATCTATAATTTATAGTCTCTGACAAATGTGTAGGGCACTGAGAGATTATATGACTTCCCTGTGGTCACATAGTGAATACATATCACAGGCAGCACTTGAACCCAGATTACCTGACACTCAAGGCAGCCCCATCTATTTATTATACCAGGCTGTTTCTTAAGATCCCATGTTAGCACTAGTGAACAAGAACAAAGTAAAAGAATGAAAGTTATTCTACTCTCATGGATAGCTCAGAATTTAGGATGTTGCCTTTGAGTGACCTTCTGCACTTAAGGTCTCCACACCTTCCAAATCTCTAAGAATAACAGCAGTCATAAGTACTGGATTATCAACACAGGTGTAACAAATGTTTAGAGAATTATTCTGATAAATTAAGTTAAAAATGTTTAGTTCTCGGGGCCAGTCTTTAAATATATCATTTTGTGTTTAAAAAAGTCTTGGAATTTGAGCTTAATATGTTGTATACATTGCAAAGACTTTGTACAACTGGATTACCAGATAGAGGGTACAGTCGTATAGCCTGAATAACTCAAAAGGCTATGTATATACAGTATGGATATATAACATGTATATATATTATATATATGCTTCATATATATAATATATATAATCTTATCATAAGCAAATTCAAAGACTCAGTGCACCTTCCTCTTCTATTATATACACATTATACAAGCCACAAAATGATAGTCCTTTCACACAGCTAAGAACAGAAAATACACTAGAAAAAAATGTTGTATTTTGACTTAAAGATTCCATCAAACCATATGTGCAGACACTTGAGATGATGACAGTGTTAAGCTTCCTAGGGTCCTAGAGTCAAAGAAATTCTGTTGACCCCCACTGCTCAACAAGTGCACTCCTTCCACAGGGGGCAACATCTGCCGATCGGTCATGGTCCCACTCGGGGAGGACCCCAAGAAATTTCCTTGGGAAGAAACAATTTTCTCAGGACTGGCAGCCAGTTTGGGGGATGTGGAGAAGTTATATCCATACAAAGCACAGGGGCTGTGTAACCTGAAAGTATTGTAAGAGCCCTGGTGGGTCTGGTTGGTGGCAAAGGCATTGCCAGATGGTGAGGGCATGATATACTGGAGCTGGGGAGACATCCCTGAAATTTGCATAGATAAGCTAGTCTGTGGACAACTGAATGTGTCTCCATCGTTGCCAGCCATGGACATGTTCACCGTCGTACTGCTGGTAACTCCAACGTAAGAGGGAGTCCTTGGAGGGGCAAAGGTCTCACTGGTCTGGTTAGTGAGCCTGTTGTAGGTTTCAGCCAGGGAGGTGCTGTACCGGTTGAGGGTGAGGCCCGAACGGGCACAGGCTGAATAATCAGCAGGTGCCAGGCTGCACAGCTGACTTGTGTTTGGCCCAAGGTGGAAGGCAGGAGAAGAGCAGGGAGAACCAGATAAAAGATGAGGGTGGGTAGTAGGAACTCCATTTCCAGAACCTTGAAGTAAGGTAGACGAGCCTGTGTTTCCTACAAAAGATTAATAAAACATAAACAGCCAAAGACACTCAGCTATCTGTTGATTCAATCTGATTTGGAATTAAAGGATTCAAAGACATATTTCAGGATTTTAATCACAAGAAAGCTTTCTGAATTCAGATTCCCCTCTTGAAAGTGGCGACGGTCTTAAAATCACTTCCTCAACTGATCTTAGTACTGTAATGATTACAAATTCTGAACTTCCCAAGATTTGTATGAAATCTAAACTTAATCCCTTGATTTACCTTGACCTGAAATTGTCACCATCCTTTCTCCTCTTCCCACTTTCACGTTGTTCCCCATTAGTTTTCTTTGAACCTATATTGTCTCCCCATAAAAGACCTTTAGAATATATATATGATATATATGCATGTGTAGGTGTATATATGTATGTATATATGTGTGTACCTATACATACACACATGTGTGATATATACATGTATATATGCACATGTGTGCATATGCATATATATTTAAAATGGATTTGAGAAGATAATAGGGAAGGAAAGGAATGATGATAGATAAGGGAAGGAATAAGACAGTATTGAAGGTGAAGGAGGTGAAGCCTTTTTTTCCATGCAATATCACCAATCTAATAATATCCAAGATTCACCCTGTCATCCAAGAAGTTTGTTGTTGTTAGGGTTTCCCACCCACTCCCCAGCCTAATTTTCTAAAACTATAAGTTGCAACTGAATTGCTGATCTGTAAGGATGGAGGGATTTTCATGCCAGGAGTTCTCCTCACCAATGAAATCACAAAGTCTCAACTGAAAAGCTAATCTTATAATTCTCTACTATTCTCAAGTCCAATGCCTTAAAGTAGAATAAAGCTGACCTTCTGTCCTCAAAAGTTATGCCAACAGAACACAATTCCCAGGAAGTCTACAAGCTGGAAAAGTTTTAAATGTAGACTTAGTAAAGCCTGAGGTACCCCTTGACTTAATGTGGACAGATGGTGACTCTCTTTGGCCACAGAAACTCATGAAAGCATCCACTACTGGAAAGGAAAGGGAGAGGGGTGGAATGATTCCTATAGAAGTATCACTTACTCCAGGGAAGTCATGGATCTTTTCAAGCACCATAGAACAATCACTATACTACCACTTTGGAGATGCTGAGGGATAGGAAAGTCAGAGGATTAGGTTCCCATTATCAGGGAAGATAAGGTCATGCATTTTTTTTCCATCAGTGGTGACGGTCTTAAGAACTAACTTAGGGGTGGCTAGGTGGTGCAGTGAATAGAGCACTGGCCCTGGAGTCAGGAGGACCTGAGTTCAAATCTGGCCCCAGACACAACACAAAAACTAGCTGTGTGACCTTGGGCAAGTCACTTAACCCCAAATGCCCTCCAAAAAGAAAAAAAAAGAACTATTTTAACAAGAAGTGACAAAAACAATGGTTTCAAAGAAAACCTGTAAAGACCTATATACAAATTGATGCAGAATGAAGTGAGAATAGCCAGGAAAAGAATCAATATAATAATAACAACACTATAAAAATAGACAACTTTGAAAGACTTAAGAATGCTTATCATTACAATGACCTACCCTGATTCCAGAGGACTAATATACTGCATGCTACTCACCTGCTAACACAGAGGTCGATACGGAAGGATACATGCTTTTGGACATGGTCAATGGGGACTTTATTTTGCTAGACTTCATATCAATTACAAACTTTTTTTTGCAAATAGGGGAGGAAAAAAATAAACTTTTTGTTAAATGAATTTTTTTTGAGCCCTAGGTTGGCATCAGAACCAGGTTGTGTATCTGACCCATGTGATTTTACAAGACTTTCATTTACCTTGTTTGGGTATTCCTGGGATATCTTCAAATGTGAGAGTCCTTAGGGAAGGTCTCCAGAATGCGTATGACTCTACCAAAGCTTCCAAACCCATTCTACATGTTAAAAAAAAAAACAGAAGTACAATTAGCTTCAGTTTGTTCCACATTTCCTAACACAGATGGTTTGTTAAACTTTTTTTTTAAACTGTTTGATTAAAATACTACAGGTTACAAATTCCAACCTCTTGAGTCGTGTAGGAGCTTCCTATAGGCAGAAGAGAAATCTTAAGACCCTGATACAATTTTGTTGTAAAGAGGCAGGGAGAATTACTAGTAGCTAACATTTATATAGCACTTATTATTTTCCAGACACTGTGCCAAGTGCATTATAATTATTATTTCATTTGAACCCTAGGAGGTAGGTGCTATTATTAACCCCATTCTAAACTGGGGAAACTGAGGCTAACAGGAGTTAAATGTATTTTCCAAGTTCATACAGCTAATAAGTGTTTGAGGCTAGATTAGTATTAATTTATTAGCTTTGTGACCATGGACACGTCACTTACCTTCTATGTGGCTCAGTTTCCTCTTCTTGTAAAATGGAGATAATAATGCCTATCACATTTACACCTCAGGGTTGTCTTGAGGTTCAAACATGACAGTGTATGTAAAGCAATTTGAAAAGATCAAAGGTGTACTTAGTGGATCTAATACTACAAAGAAACATCATTAGCTATGTAAATAAAAGAAATCTGTAAATAAATTTTCCTGGAGTCTGTTATTTGATTGGGGGGAAATATCTTTATTTTCACTAGATTTTTGCCTTCCTTTTTAAGTCCTTTGTATTTTGTTCTACACATTTATGACATTTTTTTTCTAAAAGGAGATCTTAGGTTTCAGCACACTTGCAAGGGTAACCATGACACACACACAAAAGATTAAGAACCTCTCTGCTACAAGGTGGGACTGGTGAGGGTTAGAGTGGGAGGAGGAGAAGGCTCCAGGGGTTCACACCTATTCATATTCCATGTGAGAATCCTGCTTAGGTGATTCCAAGCACTTGCTGGGTATGTTATGGAAGTGTGTGTGTGTGTGTGTGTGTGTGTGTGTGTGTGT
>NW_027187302.1:2133781-2148617 GCF_028583685.1 Petaurus breviceps papuanus
GTGTGTGTGTGTGTGTGTGTGTGTGTGTGTGTGTGTAGGAGGGGAAGTGGGGATTTCTTTTGTAAATGATAGAGACTACAAGACTGCTGAGGTTTTTGAGATTTTATGATTCTACAAACTCATCATCAGCCATGGTAGTGGAAAGCTACAAAATGGATGTTAAGAATATCTTTAAAAAGAAAAGGAAAAAAAGAAAGTGAAAAAAAAAAAGAATGTCTGTTTTGGCTGCAGAAAATGAATACACTGAATTAGAAATCAGGACACCATTCTGCCACTTATAACTCCCATAGGCTTCAGCTTATTTTGTTGGTAAAATAATCAGGCTGGAGCAGAGCAAGAGTTCTTAACTTTTTTTTGTGTCATGGATCCTTTTGGCAGTCTGGTGAAGACTATGGACCCCTTCTCAGAATAACTCATTTTAAATGCCTAAAATTAGATACATAAGCTTATAAAGGAAATCAATTATACTGAAATTCAGTTACCAAACTATTATTTTTTTGTTTTTTTGGAGGGGAGAAGGCAAGGCAATTGGGGTTAAGTGACTTGCCCAAGGTCACACAGCTAGTTAAGTGTCAAATGCCTCTATTCACTGTATCATCTAACTGCCCCCAAACTATTTCTTAAAAAAAAAAAGTTCATAGATTTCAGATTAAGACTCCCTGGGCAAGATAATTTCTAAGGGTCCTTGCAACTTTAAAATTCTGTCTACAATTAGTAGTTGTAGAGTTCACAAAGTATCCAGGCCTGGGTTCAGGAGGACTCATCTTTCTGATCTCAAATCTGGCCTCAGACACTTACTAGCCGTATGACCCTGGGCAGGTCATTTAGTCCTGTTTGCCTCAGTATCCTCATCTGTCAAATGATCTGGAGAAGGGACAAACCATTCCAGTGTTTGTTTGTTTGTTTTTTTTTGCTAAGAAAACCCCACAAGGGTTTAACAGAAGCTCCAAGGTTAAATGCCTCTCCCAAGAAAACATACCTAGTGATTATCAGAGTGTGAATTTTCAACCAAGTGTTCTGACTTTGGCCAGTTCCCTCCTCCTTAGGTAAACTGGGAGCCCTGTGCCCCCTCTCCCCAACATCCCAGAAGCTCATCATATTAATGCAGAACTTTGTAGAAACACATTTCCATTCATTGATATAACCCACTAACGCTAAGAACCCCTGAGCTCAAGAGATCCATCAATCTCAGCCTCCCCCCATAGAAGGATTACAGGCTTGTGGCCCTAGTCCCCCGAACCAATGTTCTCTTCACAGCTCCCAAATTAAACTATGCATCAGTGACAAAATTGTGAATCAGAACCATCCAACTGTGGTGTGGGTGTGAGATCACACTTCTTTATTGGAGAGTTTTGCAGATGTAGCCACCTAAATCTCTGCCTCCATGTTGTCTACACTGAAAATATCTGAACTTAACAGTAATTCTAGATGTGTATGCATTTTTTTTAGATCACAATATAATTATTTTTAAACTGTTTTTTATTTATTTTTGGTCTTTTTGGAAGGGGGAAGGCAGGGCAATTGGGGTTAAGTGACATGCCCAAGGTCACAGTTAATAAGTGTTAAAGTGTCTGAGGTTGGACTTGAACTCAGGTCCTCCTGACTCCAGAGCCGGTGCTCTATTCACTGAGCTAACTAGCTGCCCCATACAATATAATTATTTTTTTAATGACTTTGAATTCTTAAGTTTGCTTCCAAATGGCTTTTCAAAACTGCTTTGTATTTCCATTGTGATAGTTTTAGGAATGACTACACTTCAAGACTCTTTATTATTTATTTATTATTTAGTATATGCCTCAGATAAATTAGGTAACCACCATTTATTGAATGATATTGTTCTATGGTTAATGTTGGTGTTTTTTTTAAAATATGGGACAGTAGATGGGATGTGACCGCATAGTTAACAGTAATATTATTGATACATTAACAGAATTTATAGAGAGCTTTATAGTTTACGAATTACTTTGCATGCATTATCTCATTTGACATTTAGAATTTAAAATTTATACCCTGATCACTTCAAAGGAATACAAGCTAGTTTACAAGACTAAGCTTAAGGCACAATAGGACAAAGATTCTTAACCTGGGCTCTAAGAAAAAATTTTTTAAATGTCTTGATAACTGTAATTCAATAAACTGTTTTTTTTTGGTAACTAAATATTTAATTTTGTATATTTGAAAGGGTCCATAGGCTTCACCAGGCTTCCAAAGCAGTCCACACCATGAAAACCAACTCAGAATCCCTGAAATGAAGGGCAATGAGAGAAGAGAGGCATTTATGAAGAGTGAAGTGGAATGAACACTGTATTGGGGGTCAAAAGATGTGAGTTTGAATCCCATTTCTACGACTTACTACCTGTGTGACCTTAGATCAATCATTTCACCTCATCAGGCCTTAGTTTCTTCATCTGTTAAAGGAGGCATTAGATTAAAAGATCCCTGAGTTTCCTTCCTCCTCTAAATCTGTGCCCCAAGATCTTTTTACTGCAAGTTTCATTGTGCTCCTACTGCAAACTCACAAAAATAAAATCCCTTGGGGACAAGCTAGCATCAACAACAAAGCCCAAAGGCCAGGTTTGGAGGAGACACATGGAAAGGTTATAAATATAGGAATGATCAGATGTGACGCCATCAATATTTTCTTCTGAGATGGCTGTTTTCAGGCTGCAAGCTCCAGAAAGGATCAGAGATATTTTGCAGGAAACCGTTATAAAATATTTATTAGCTGAACCTGGACAGTTAAAAAAAAAAGGCAAGCCTTCATTTTCTGCAGTAATGGAGACTTTTTGCTTCTAGTTAAAGAGAAGATAAAAGGCACCTCCTGGAGAAGCACGGCCAAGGCGATAATTTATACAAGATGCCTTCGAACAATTTCCACATTTTATCACCACCCTAATTTACGCTATCAAATAGCCAAGTTTATTTAGTAAAATGGTTATGTTTTTCCTGAAGTATTTAAAGAGGAGAAATTTTTGTACCTTCCTGAGTAAAAAATTTTATAGGGTCAAACCTGAGGCCTTGCTGAAGAATGAAACTATTCTCAGCACATAAATTCTCTTTCACTCTGCAAATGTCCTGCAGCAGAGCTTTTGAGGGCTGAAGCTACTGATTCCTATAAAACAACCTGTGGGACTGTAAAGTGGTTGGAAAGAAGCATTTTTAATTAAAGAGAATTGCTTTATGTAGTTTAAAAAATTAGAGACCTTTGTTTACATCTTGTCTTGTCCAACGTGTTTATTATATATATATATATATATATATGAAAAAACCAATAGAATTAGAATTCTTTTTTTTAAAGTGGGTCAAATAGATTATAATGTACAGCGGAGGCAATCACAACAAATGAATCAAATCCAATTTTTTATTGTGACTTTTTTCTGTTGTCACATCTAATAAAATGGTCCCACCTCTTGCCTCACCCCAAAGTAGGTTTATATTTAACCTAGAAATAATATCTAAAATATTTTATATTTACTTCTCTGAATATGTTATTATCTACCTCCCTGTCTGCACCCCTCCCACCCCCAGCAGAATGTAAGATCCTTAAAGGTAGGGCCTCTGGAGGGTTGAGGGTTTGGGTTTTTTTTTTCTTTTCTGGTCTTTATTGTTCCCTGCACCTAATATAGTGTCTGATACATAGAAAGAACTTAATCAACTTTTGTTGAGTTGGGTTATGTAGATAAGAGATGAATGGCATAGAAAGGTGAAGCTGTTCTCTCTTTTCTATAAAAATTGAGTTTTTGTTAGTCAAAGTAAATTATGTTTTAAAATCAGGTAGCAGAGAGAGTTTGCAGTTTTCAAAGTGTACATCTTATTTTTTTTGATAAGTAAATATAATACACTAATTACACCAGTCATCAATCCACATGATAGTTCAATATTTTAATGATATACTAATAATTTTAAATTTTGGTTGGTTTAATTTGTGTATTTAGGTATGAAAATTTTAATCACAAATATTTCAAAACAATTAATTTTAAAACTAATGTCAAGTATAGGATTCTCTCCTATATTTTCAGTGAACCCAAGGGAAGAGGGGGAAGTAACTTACTCATCAAGAGGGAGCTCACATTTTGATAACACAAAACAAGATTTAAAAAAAAGAGGAAAAAATTCAACGAAGCAGTTATTGGAATAAAACTAAGCATCAAACTAAGAAACTTATTTGAATGGCTATTTTTTGCTACTTAAAACATATATTAAAATAACTTGTTGCTTCCTATTACCTCTGGAATAAAACATAAACCATTTTGGCATTTAGAGCCCTTCACAATCTAGCTCCCACAGAACTTTTAGATTGATTCATATTACTCCCCTTCACTCATTCTCTATTCCAATAAAACTAGACTATTTCCTGTTCCTTTACATGTCCAAACTTCCATTTCCCATTTCCATGTTTTTGGTACAAGTTGACCATCATGTCCCTTCTTACTTTGGCCTCTTAGAATTCCCAACCTTCTTTAAGGCTCAATTTAGGTACCATATCCTATAAGAAGTACTTTCTGAACCCCAATCCCTCTATTCTCAAATTATAGTGAGTTTACTTGTTTAAATATCTTATTCTAGTTTCTTTCCTCTTAAGTTTCATTCCAATTCCCTGAGGACTAGAACTGTTTCTCATTTTAACTTTCTATTCACAGTACCTTTCAAATAGGAAAAGCTTATTGAATTGGAGAATCTTAAATGACAAACTTTGACTGCCATGCAGACAACACAGGCTAACTTCTTGATATGTCTTATATATATTCATATCAGCCTTTACCACAAGCTCTCTGTGGAATGATCAGTGTTTTTATTATTGAATGGCTAATCTTTGCAAATCTTATAGACTGATTAGGTGAAATGATTGGTCTAAGGTCACACAGGTAGTAAGTGGTAGAACTTGGATTTGAACCCAGGTATTTTGACCCTCAATATAGTGCTCATTCTACTTCACTTATAGCTATCATCATCATTATTTTTAAAAGGCACTTCTAAAATCCAACTCCAAAAACAACCCACAAGCAATACAGGACTCCTACACCAAGTAATAACAAAAACAAAATCTTGAAAAAAAAGATTTTTTAAAAATAATTTACTACTTTACAAACAGGAGTTACTATACGGTTACTCCAAATATTTCTATTGGGTAGACCACCTCCCAGGACAGCTAGGTGCCAAGAAAATTCCAAATGAGGTCATGAAGAGTCAGATAGAACTAAGCTTCTTTAAGGACTTTCAAGAGGAGCTTTCATTGTGATTCTTCTAATTAAGATACAGGTTATTAGGAATCACAACACATTGTTTATGTGGATTCTTCCTCTCTCCCCCGCTGAAATAACTGGCTTATGGATCTTGTTCATGCATCCTATGAAAACCATCTTTCCATACATAAGGCAATGGGATCATTCACAGGAAAAACTTCTTTGATAAAAATAAAGTCATAAATTATTTGCTTCTTGGCATGGGAGGGGGTGGCTGGAAATCACATAAAAGTTCTTAAGACAAAGTGAACTAGGTGAAACCCTGGACTGAGATGTGGAATGTTAGGATTATTCTAGCTCCTACCTTACTCTAGATTAACCACTGCTATAATTATTATCAACTAATCATTTTATCAAATAACTACTATAAGCTAAACTGGAATACAGCCATAACCACAAAGAGGAAACACACACACACACACACACACACACACACACACACACCCACACACACACACACACACACACACACACACACACACACCCTGAACAAATAACTGGTTTGTAAACCAGATTAGTAAAGAGAGGCAACAAAGCAGCAGAAATTACTGGTAGTAATCTCAAGTGTAAAAACATAAAAAAAAGTAAGCAAGTAACTTTGGCTAAGGAGTTAAAACAATTTGGAGATTAAGGAATACTTAAAGTTAAGGCAGATAAAATAGGGACGGGGAGTAAAGTGGCTTTCATATACATTATTTGTCCAAATAAGGAAAATGGACTCTATGGGGTTGGATTTTATTAATGATTGTAGGTCTGGCCGCAAAATGTATTATTATAAATGTACTAGGCTAATAGATTGAGCCCAACCTGTTATGATGGGTTTTCCCTAAGTTTAGCTGAATTATAAATATCAAATCACAATGTTTTTTAATTGTTGCAAAGCATCTGTTTTGTTTGTTTATTTTTTATTAGTTCTATCTGACTCTTCATGACCTCATTTGGAATTTCCTTGGCAAAGATACTGGAGTGGTTTGCCATTTCCTTCTCCGGATTATTTTACAGATGAGGAAGCGGAGGCAAACAGGGTTAAGTGACTTTCCCAGGGTCACACAGCTAGTAAGTGTCTGAGATTGAATTGGAACTCAGGAAGATCAGTCTTCCTGACTCCAGACTCTTTGCTCTCTCCACTGTACCACCAGTTCTGTGATCACAATACCTCTAAACATTCCAAAGTTATTGGACATTATTTTTGTAAAGCAAAGCTATTTTTCAGAGTAACAGCAGTCTGAATGAAAAGTTTTATAATTTAAAATATGGAGGATAAAATAGACAATAAATAAGATCTATCACTACTTCTATCATTATTAAAGCATGTGTCAAAACCTTACCGGTTACGGCCAGAATCTCTAAATCCTTTGGCAAATGGGTTTCTGTCAATTTTCAGTCGTGTAATCTAGAGAAGAAAAAGTCATATTGAAGAAAGCAGAAATTATGAGCAAATGTATTTTACAACCTAGAATATTTTAAAGAAAAAATGTTCACAGAATGAATAATAACAACAATAATAGTATTTATGTAATAATTTAAGGTTTTCAAAGTACTATACAAATATTATCTCATTTTATCTTCATGATAACCCTGGGAGGGAGGTGCTATTATTATTATTTCCAGTAAATTGACTCAGGAAGAAACTAAGTGATTTGCTCAGGGTCAAGCATCTAGTAAATGTCTGAGGCAAGATCTGAACTCAGGATTCATAACAATAAGATGAACCTTTGCTTTAGTGTAGAGCTTCCCTCTGATCTTCTAATACTTTAAAACTATAAATAATTAACTGGGTAGAAACTTGAGAAATCCATTCAGGTTTATCCATTGAAGCCCTTTAGGCAGAACCATATACATCACTGAAAAAAGGTAAAAATGTATTCTCCATATAAATAAGCCCTCTTTAGAAGCTGATTCTATAACCCTTCTTAACGCTTTTTTCTAATTTATAACAGTCATTACTGTACTGCAATTTCTCCTCAGATCTATCTTCAGGAGGCAGTATGGAAGACAGGAAAGAAGTGCCATAGTCAGAGGACCTGAGTTCAAATCTCACCTCTGCCATTTACTGCCTATAAGACTTTGTCAAAGTCACTTAACCACTCTGTGCCTCAGTTTCCTCAACTGCCAAAATGGGGGATTAGATGACGTCTAAGGTCTCCTCTAGCTCTATATCTATGAGCCAATAGCTTGGAGATTCTCAAGCTGGAGTCTGTGAAGTTTTTTTAAAATATATTTTAATAAAGATATTTTGGGGGGAAGACGGAATTGAGTAAAGTGACTTGCCCAGGGTCACATAGCTAGTAAATGTCTAATTTGGTTTTAATTTGAACTTGGGTCCTCCTGACTCCATGGTTAGTTCTGTACCCAATGTGCCACCCAGCTGCCCCAAATATATTTCAATAAAATTGTTTGTTTAGGTAAGCTTTGTAATCCTATGTATTTTATTTTATGCACTTAAATACATTAATCAGAGGAATTAATAGGCTTCACCAGACTGCTGAAGAGGTCACAAGAAATGTTAGGAACCATGAATGTAATGGAATACTATTGTGCTATATGAAATGATGGACAGGAGCACTTCAGAAGAACCTGAAAAGATTCATATGAACTGATGTTAAGTGAAGTGAGCAGAACCAGGAGAACATTGCACACAGAAACAGTCACAGTTTGCAATGACCGGTTTTGATAGACTTAGTCCTTCTCTGCAATGCAAGGACCTAAAACATTTCCAAAGGACTCATGATGGAAAATGCCATCCACACCCAGAGAAAGAACTATGAAGTCTGAGATGCAGAGCGACGCAGACTATTTTCTTTTTTTGTTTTGTTTTTTCTTTCTCATAATTTCTCCCATTCATTATAATTCTTCTACACAACATAACTAATGTGAAAATATGTTTAATAGGAATGTATACATAAAGCCTATATCAGATTACAGGCCTTCTCAGGGAAGGAAGGGGAAAATATTTAAAACTTATGGAAGTAAATTTTGAAAACTAAAAATACATAAATTAAATTTTTCAAAAAAGAAATGTTAGAAACCCTTGCTATAGCTTATGGTCTTTCTTCTCTTCCCCTAGTGAGGAGGAAAAAATAGCTGATTATCATCTTCTATATATGACTACTTTATATGCTTCAACAATGTTATTAAATTCTAACTCAGCCTTCTCTTTTCCTGGCAGAAAAAAATGCAGATTCCTATAACTTTTCCTTGTGGCTCTTACTATTCAACCCTCTAATCATCTTTACAGGTCTCCTTTGAACCCTCATCCAAGTTCTACAGATACATTATAATTTCTATAGGCCAGATCTGGACACAACAGCACCTAAATTATTATGGACTATGGATAGAAACAAAGAGAGGATGACCTGCTGGTTCCTTGGTGCTGAAGTATCATTAACCTCACACAGTATGATGCCTTCCATTTCAATTACAATTCTCTTTAGCTCATTCACAGACTGTTGTTCTACACTGTTCTATGACACCCTGATTCCCATAGATTATTTTAGGGCATTCTGGCATATTATCCATCTCTGCCTATATTGTACATTGCTTTTCTCTCCCCAGAAGGACTATTTTGAATTTTTCCTTAGTAAAGTTTGCTTTTTATTCTGCTTTTATGTCTGATCATATCAACAATTTGGCAATATCACTTTAAATTTAGATCTTTTTAAGATTCTTAATGGGAGGGGGCAGCTAGGTGGCACAGTGAATAGAGCACTGGTCCTGGAGTCGGGAAGAGCTGAGTTCAAATCTGGCCTCAGACACTTAACACTTACTAGCTGTGTGACCTTGGGCAAGTCCCTTAACCCCAATTGCCCTGTTTTCCCCCCGCCAAAAAGACCCAAAAAAAAATTTAATGGGGGGGGAGCACACAAAGGAAAGGGTGTTGTTCCTGGAGTTGGATAACCTGAGTTGATGATTTCTACAGTGTGATGTTAGCCAAGTTGATTAACCTTCCTACATTTCAGTTTCTTCATCTGTTGATGAAGAATTTAGCTCTAGATGGCCTCTGATGGCCCTTCTAGTTCTGGAAGACTATGCTCCTAAATTGCTAGTTATTGTACAGCTCCTTCCCCTTCCACCTAACTAAATAGTCATCCTTTGAATTCCATCTTCTGGAAGGATGATGCAAAGTAGTGGTGTCCAGCTCAAATAGAAAAGATCCTTGTAGGTGACATATTGACTTAGAAAACCACAAATTACATTATCTATATTTTCTTATATTTTTATTTATGCTTGTTAAAAATTTCCCATTACATTTTTATCTGACTCAATAGGTACCATATGGAAATTGAAGGGATGCTCCATCAACTGGGGAATGGCTAAACAAGTTATGGTATATGCTTGTGATGGAATACTCCTATACTGTAAGAAATGATTAGCAGGTTGATTTTTAGGAAAAACATAAAAAGACTTGCATGAAATAGTAAAGAGTGAAATGAATAGAATCAAGAGAACACTGTATACAGT
The DNA here is from genome assembly GCF_028583685.1 of Petaurus breviceps papuanus. Classification (NCBI taxonomy): domain Eukaryota; kingdom Metazoa; phylum Chordata; class Mammalia; order Diprotodontia; family Petauridae; genus Petaurus; species Petaurus breviceps. The sequence goes on from NW_027187302.1 coordinate 2,143,486, forward strand.
AAAAGCAATATTGTTCAAAGAATAACTGTGAATGACTAAGCTATTCTGAGTATTATAAATAATCAAGTCAACTAAGAAGGAAGATGATATCCATCTCCACAGAAAGAATTGATAAATAGAATTATGCATAATATGATTTTACACATAACATATCTATCTATCATCTATCTATCTATCTATCATCTATCTATCTACCTACCTACCTATCTATCTATCTGTGTCAAATGATGACCTACTCTAGATAGGAGTGAGGAGGGGGGATAGGAGGCAGTTCAGAACTTAAAATGTAACAAACAAATAAATAAAATTAATTTTTAAAAATAAGCATTGTAAATGGCCCTTGTGTCTTGAGTTTGATACCTCTGATAAACTCTTCATAACCAAGACTAGGAATCACCTCTGTGGAAAACAACAACAAAAACTAACATCTAAATCTCTCCAAATTTTCAGTAATCCACCACCACTCAGTGACTCAGTCTCCATCATGCTAAATGGACATCGCCTAACTTAAACACCACCTGCTAAATTAATGTCTTCCCAACATATTATAAGCATTTATTGTAGCAGCAGACTCCAAAACCTTGTTAAGGTCATAATATGCTATGTATGAAGTTTTTCCCTTCAATTTACCAGGCCTGCTACTAAAGGAAGTTTTATTTCCTTAAAATATGTCAGGAGTCATATTTTATCTAAATATGCATTCATACATACTATGTACTTTATAAATGTTATAGGATTTATTTCTTATAAGAACATGTGTGGGGATTGTTACGTTCTTGTCTTTGTATCTCCAGTACCTAGGAAGCATCTGTCACATAGTAGGTACATAATAAATACTTGCTGGTTGACATGAAGGATTTCCCTCCACTAAAGAAGTACTCTGAGGTGGCTAGGTGGTACAGTGGATAAAATCCTGGGCTTGGAATCAGGAAGACTCATCTTCATGAATTCAAATCTGACCTCTGACACTTACTAGCTGTATGACCCTGGACAAGTCACTTAATCTTGTTTGCCTCAGTTTTCTCGGCTATAAAATGAGAAGGAAATGACACACCACTCCAGTATCTTGGCCAAGAAAATCCCAAATGGGGTCATGATGAATCAGATATGATTGAAACAACTGAACAACAAAGATCTACCCTGATGTCTAAGAGCAGGTTTTCAAAGACTCTGTCAGTACTGTATGAATCCTGGTAGGTATGACTTAGACCAATTAATAAGCATTTATTAATTCCCTATTCTGTACCAGGCACTGTGCTATGTGCTGGGAACAGAAAGAAAAGGAAAACAAAGAAACAAATAGCTAATCTTCCCAAGGCACTCACAATCTAATCGGTGAGAAAGTGCAAAGGACTATGTACAAACAAGGCAGAGACAGGATAAACTGGAGATAATCTACAGAAGGAAAATACTAGCATTGAGCAAAACAGGCAAAGCTTTCTTCTAGAAGGTGAGATTTTAGCTGAGACCTGAAGGAAACCAGGAAAACAAGAGACAGTGATAAAGAGAGAGAGAATTCTATGCACAGAGGGCAGTCAGTGAAAATTCAGTCAGGAAATGGAGTATTTGAGGCAGAGCAAGGAGACCAATGCAGTCTAAACTATAGTCTTCAAACATGGGCCCAGTGATGGAGTGTCTGTTGTTCGAGGGCCAGACAAGCTTGGGGACAATCGTTTCCAGGATGACTATAGGGCTGTGAAAGGTTTTGGTGACAGAAATTTGCAAAGATGATCTACTTAATAATGAAAAGATGGATTTGTGATTGATCCATTTTTAGTTCTACTGTCCCTCTTGTCACAGTATCTCTTTGAGTCTTAGCATTTTTTCTTTTTGTAAAATTCTCTTGAGTATATCAATTCTTAATTTAGGCAACTAAGTTTCTATCTTCTCAGATTTTTCCAGCATGGAGGGATAAATAGGCAATTTGCTAAATAATTTTTAAAAATCATAAAATTAGTTTAAAATAATCTAATTCTTTATATTTAAAAATCTATTGGATGACAAACTCTTTTTAAAAAGTTCTCATTATAATATCCTTCCACATGACTTATTAAAATATTTAGAACTGTATATGAATTTATAATGTCTTAGTACTCTTCTTTGAAATTCTCCCCATAGACCTTTTAAGTCCCAAATCCCTTGGAAAACTTTTTGTAGAGTTTAATGATCCATTTTATATATTTAATATGTGTTCTTATTTCACAGAATCATGGGTCTATAGTTATAGAAGGGATCTTAGAGGACATCTAGTCTGACCCTTTTTATTTTAATGATGAGGAAACTGAGACTCAGTGCAGTAAAGTAATTTGTCCAAGGTCACACAGGTGTTAAGTGGCATAACCAGTATTTGAACCCAGGTTGTCCGACTCCAAATCTACAGTTCTTTCCAGGGTCACCGTACTGCCATCAATAAAGGGAATAAAGAAAGGCTCCATTTCTTGGCCTGAACATGTGTTTCTATGGGGGGGGGGAATGTGGGAGAGATTTTGTATCTTTGCTCTGAAGGAAGGCCTGTTGTTTCCTAAACCCAAATGACTCTGAGACTTTTGATTCAGAGTGACAAAATTCACTTCTAGTCCTTCTCCTCTAAAAGTAATTGAAACTAAATGATAAAGTCTTAGGTCCTTGGAGGAGATGTTTACACACGGAAAGTGAAGAAATGGAGCCATTTATAAAGACCTTTCAAACTAATTTACAAGCAAACAAACCAGAAGCCAACCCAGAAGACAATTTTCTGGCCTTAGAGTTCAGAATACCTGGATTCAAGTCCCACCTTGGACAAAGGACTAGCTGAGTTGACACTGGCCCAGTAACTTAATCTCCCAGGCAGCTCTCTAAGACCTTAAATTGTTAAGCAGGTGCTGACCTGCATTGGTAGAGGGATTTTCCTATATGAATGAAGTCATAAAAATGGGCACAGGAAAAGGCCTACACAGAGAATAATACCTTCGATCAGTGGGCTATTTCTTTTGAAAATTGTGTTTGAGGAAACTGTTTGGAGATAGAGTTTTCTAGTTCACTTGTTCTAGCTAAACACGGCCTTTAAGTGATATGTATATCTTAAAAATGTTTTAAAAGAAAGAGAACTTCTATCTGCATTCCATTCAACACAATTCATCTTTGAAATTTTATCTTTCTATTACCTGAATAATAACTAAGAATAACATTATAATATAAAATATTAAGGAAGAACAAGAGAAAGGCCTCTAATGTATTACTATATAGTATTTATATGAAAATATAGACAAAGATCTCAGAGGAGGAAATGATATGGTGCCAATTAAGGAAATCTCTTCACTGACAGTATCATGGATCCACCAAATTACCTCAATGACCACAAGAAAACTGTGCCTAAAGATTACATTTAGCAGAGCTACATGGGACTAAGATTATTGTGATAATAAGACCTTGCTAGAGAAGTCTTGTACTAAAGAATTATTCCTACCACAATACTATTATTTTAGGGCATAGGGCCTAAGTTTTGCTCTTTCATTGATCAAGTCATTCCTGGTGTGGAAACTCCCTCTACCAATGCAGATCAGTGACTGCAATGTAAAATGTTTTCCCAGGGTCACCCAGCCTGTGTGTGTCACAGGCAAGACTTGAACCCAGGTGTTCCTACTTCTAAACCTGGCTTTCTATCCATTATAGCCCATTGCCTTTCATGTAAAAAAGACTGTAATAATATTTCATCATAAACTAACGAGGCTAACGTTTTTCTTTTCTCCTGGGTTAAGAAATATGGCATAGCAGTTCATGAAAGGCAGAGAGATTACCTGCTGATTCTGGTAGGCAGTGACAGTGGTAAAGACAGTTTCAGGAAATGAGAATGCTTTAACCCCTTCCCCTGATGGAATAGGCTTGACAGGAGAAAGATCATCTCCACAGTCTTTGCGAATGACATGCACTCGTGGTTGGTATTTGTGCATAGAGTGAAGGATAATCTGGAGGACAAAAGAAAAAAAAAACAACGCAATTGTCAGAGGTCACTCGTCGTCCGATAACTTTCTTAATTTTTTTATGATGATCCTTGCTTAGAAAGAAAATTTCCTACTAATGCATAAATAGTACATTCAGGAAACATCTTCACAATTTTAAAAGTCTCTAGATATCTGTATTTATGAGTCCCTGATCTGTGGCAATGTGAATTATGTCAGTTTCATGAAAATAGATTCATAACTGATTCATATACAGGAATTAACATTGAAATGATTCACCCCAACTATTTTATATTTCTACATCAAATGGGAACCACTTGAAATAAATGATTAAAATGTGTTTAATCCCGCCAATTTAGCTATCACATGCCCAATTTTATTCAGACAATAGATCTGATTCATTAGTAATAATTACATGCCCACTAAGTGATAAATTTCTTTGAAAGTCTCCTTCCTCTTGAGTTATTTATGCTTTCAGAATAAGCATTACTTCCTATTGTCCCCAATCTATTTCATTAGTGTAGAGAATTCAGCATCATAAATTATCAATGGGCTTGAGAAATCATCGGAAGAGCATTCATAAACTTCCTTAAGCATTGCCAACAGCTATTCAGCATGTGAGTTTGCCCTCATCTTTCTTAGGGTGTTGTAGAAATTCAAAGACCCAAGTTTCTTTTTAGCTGAATTGAGGTTTTGTTTATTTTCTTATAGCTTTATTGATGCCTTTTGTTTTTCTACCACAATCATTTCCTCATACTCTATCTAGTTCCTTGTACCCTCTCTTTTAAGAAAGAAAAACAGTTCAGTAAAATTAACTGATAAAACAACTTCACCAGACTCAGATACAACATTCGTCTCCATACCCTCCTCCTCCAGCTTCCCCTGCAATCTCTCTACCTAGAGGGAAGTGTATTACATCATGTGTACTCTAGGACCTAGGTTTGTCATTGCAATAAACCTGAGTTTGGTTGTCTTTCAATGTTGAACTGAGTTGGAAGGAATCTCTTCTGAAATCTGATGGCTGAAATTGAATCTAAAGTCATATTCCGGAAGATTCTTTTCTGAGCTATGAGGCTGGAAAGGCCTTCTAAAAATAATAATTATATATATATATATATATATATATATATACACACACACACATATGTATATATATATATATACATACACACATATGTATATATATATGCATAT
>NW_027187302.1:2148717-2175995 GCF_028583685.1 Petaurus breviceps papuanus
ATATATACATACACACATATGTATATATATATGCATATATATATATATAGATTTTTTTTTAATTCATATGAAAAGTATCCTGGGCAGCAACACCTAATAATGTTTAGGTTTGTAGGATCTAAGAGCCAGAAAAGACCTAAGGTCCTTGGAAGTTATATCCTTCCCCAAGCTCACACAGGCACTAAGTAGTAGAATCTTCTGGTATTAAATCCAATGCTGTTTCCACTCCATACCATGATGAGAACACTAGCAGCTTTTATTGAGGAGGACCAGAGTGGAACCTGTACGATTATCGATAACTCTGACTTTAAGATAATTTCTTCACTGCTACAAGAGAAAAAAAAAACTTTTTCTCCTTATTAATCAGTCCAACTACCTGTGGTATGGTATCCTCACACTGAATATCTCCCAGTGGAAGCAATTACAACCTTAACTGGAATCTGCCATCCCAGACAGATTTCAATGTTCCCAGGGCCCTAAGGAAATGAGATTCCAAGATCTCTGCTCTACAACTAGTGTCTAGAAGCTCTTCAGAAAACTATACAAATAATGGAAAAAAGTTATACAGCAGTGCAGTAAATGGATACCAAAACCTTTAGGTCATAATGGTCTTATTTAAGGAAAACTCACTTTGTTTTCATAGAAGGATCATGGAATGTTAGAGCCAGAAGGACCTTGAAAAACTATCTGCTCTAGCCCCATCAGGAAAATGAGATCAGGGAAGTGGTTTCTTGTTTAGGATCATATAGGCACCTAGCTTCGGAGCCTGGACCAATATAAGATCTCAACTTTTCATCCAAAATTCTGTCCTGTGACAGCACAATTCTGATGCTTTCCCCATGGTAAAAGTTCACATTTACATAGCACTGTGGGGTTCTCAAAGTACTTTTCTCACCACAATATTTAGTTGGTAGAGCAATGTAATATACTATCCACCTAGCCCATGAGAAACTGAGGCTCAGAGAGGATGAATGAGTGACTTGTCCATGGTCACAAAGGCAGCAATTGTTAGAGTCAGGATTTGAAGAAGTCATCGATGATTGCTTAAGTACCTACTATGTGCCGAACACTGTGCTAACCCCAGATCTTCTGACTCCAAATTCACCACTCCTCCAAGTATACTATGCTGTATTCTTTCAATAATGTGTATGCTTATTCATTAGACAAACAAGTAGAATCATAGATTGCTAACACTGCAAGAAATTGAGAAGGAAAGGGAAAGGAATACATGGTAGATTTGCAGTTTTATGTTCACTAATCTTTTTTATTGTACTGTGTTGTAGAAATGCTTGTTTGGGGGCAACTAGGTGGTGCAGTGAATAGAGAGCTGGCCCTGGAGTCAGGAGGACCTGAGTTCAAATCCGGCCTCAGACACTTAACACTTACTAGCCGTGTGACCTTGGGCAAGTCACTTAACCCCAATTGCCCTGCTTTTCCCCTCCAAAAAAAAGCAAAAAAAAATGCTTGTTTGGTTCTGTGAATTGAAAATAAAATAAATTTTAAAAAAGAAGGAAAGGGATAAGCATTTATTAAGTGCCTACTGTGTCAGGCACTATACTGAATAGCTTACAAATATCTCATTTAGCAATTGTCAAATTAAACTCTAATTTTACAGAAGAGGAAACTGAGGTTCCAAGAAGTGACTAACTTGAAAACTTGAATCCAAATCTCTCGCCTTCCAGTCCAGTGTTCTTTTCACTTAACACTGGGCAAGTCACTTTACTTCTGTTTGCTTCAGTTTCTAAATCTGTAGAATGTGAATAATGACATCTACCTCCCATGTTCTGAGGATCACATGAAATAACATATTTAAAGTGTTTTGCAAAGCTTAAAGTGCTATATAAATATTAGCTATTATTATTATTATTACTGAAATAATGTCTTTTGTTTAGTTTTATCTGACTCTTTGTGACGCCTTTTGGGGTTTTCTTGACAACGACACTAGAGTGGTTTGCCGTTTTCTTCTCCATCTCGTTTTACAGATGAGGAAACTGAGGCAAACAGTGTTAAAGGTCTTGCCCAGGGTCTCACAACTAGTAAGTGTCTGAGTTGGATTTGAACTCAGATCCTTCTGACTCCAGGTCCAGCATTCTATCCACTGCACCACCTAGCTGCCCAAATATTCTTAATAAATGCTTATTAATTGAGTGAAATAACACCCTTGAAAATATGCAAGACTCTAAAGCAAGCCTTGATTTATTTATAAAATAGCACCATTGCCTTTTTAAAGAGACAACCAACTAGTTGGGGGAAATAGTCATAACACAATTTTCACTGAATTAACAGAATCCTCAGAACCACTGGCCTGCTAAACAAAGAGGCCTTGATGATGATCCCTTTCCCTATCGCTGAAACTAAGTTAGGTATTTGGGCATGTTCACAGATCTTTTTTTTCCTCTTTTGCCTCTACTTGTAGCATGCATGGAAAGCCCACAAGGTCCAATGTACATTAAAAAAAATCATTCTTCATCAGCAAGTTAATACATGTTTGTTTTAACTATTTGGCCTAATTGTCAGTGAGAAGGGCAGTGTCACTTACACAAGCACTGATGAGTTTAGGGATCCCTTGGTTTAATGGAAGAATGTGCAATGATAGGGAATGTCTTTTGCCTCTTTTTATAACCCCAGAGTTTAATGCCTGGCACATAGTAGGTATTTAATAAATGTTGATTGATTGATTGATATCTTACTCTCTAGCACATGAGAAAAACATATTTTGCTAGGACTGGAAATTTTTAAACACCATCCAAATTCCAGGGATTGAAAAAATAAAGAAGTAGGATCAAAAAGGATTAGAAAATGAAAGATCTGTTCTTTGAAAGCTTCTTGTAACTAGCTCCTTCACTTCACACCTGTTCGTAGCAGAATTCAGTGGTCATAGCTGGTCACATCCATCCTACACAGATTCCAGAAACTCTACCTGGAATCATTCTTTCCATGGGAAAATTCTTATTCAGGAATTTCACTCTGTATGGCTGAAGTTGGTGTGATAAAATGGGACAAGCCATAATTAAAGACAAAATTACGAATGTGCACCCTACCCCAAAAAGCCACACTGCAACAATATGAGATGTAGGGCTGGGATGATTAGCTCCAAGATGGAAAAGGGAAAGGCTGGTTAAAGAAGCTTGGTCTGCAAGGGTGAATAAAACTTATACTGTATTGAGAATAGATCAGATTTGGGTTATTTTCACTATGATACATAACTTCATCAACGGTCATGGTCTAAACAGTCTTTTACCAAGAGTAGTTGCGAAGTTACAGCTGTGGCATAGTTCAACAGTTTGGCTGGGATAGTTTCCCACTTTCTTTTCATTATTTATTAATAAAACTCAGTGACTATGAAGTCCTTGATGCATTGTGTACAAAAGACTCGAATTTTCAAACAGCCCAAAGCAGGAGATAAAAAAGAACAAAAGTGGAGGGCAAATGATAGAGAATAATTGCCCTCACTTTTACGTTAAGGTTTTCAAAGTGCTGACTTTAAAACAACCCTATAAGGCTAGTATTGCAAGTATTATTACATATTTTTACTGCCAACGAAACTGAGGTTCACAAGGGTTAAAGTTCCTATAACACTAGTGAGTGTCAGAGCTAGGATAAAAACACTAATTTTGCCTTCTCCCTTAAAGCACCAAAATATGATTCAAAGGGGCATCTCGATGGCACAGTGAATACAGCAATGGGTCTGGAGTTGGAAGACCTGAGTTCAAATCCAGACTCAGACATACTAGCTATGTGACCTTGGGCATATTACTTAATCCTGTTTGCCTCAGTTTCTGTAAAATGTGCTATAGAAGGAAATGGGAAAAGCACTCCAGTATCTTTGCCAAACACACACACACAGACATACCTACACACATATAAACACAACAACAACAAAAAACAGGGTCACAAAAAGTCAGACATGACTGAAAAGACTAAATAGATGATTCGAAAAGGAAGTTATCTAAAACTTCATTTAAATTTAATTCTATGTCTTGAATTTGGAAAGGTGACACATCCCCTAGAATTTTAAAGGAAAAAAAATTAAGTTGGATATCATAGTAAGACTGTGAGAGAGAACACCAAGAAATAAATACATCTATCCATAAATACGATTGATGTGATACTGCTGTTGTCTTAGCCAGTGAGAGATAAATTAAATGTCTAATCGAACCATAGTTATTCTCTAGTGGGCACAGTGTATTTATTAACTGAACTGACAGAATTACTAATTCTGATTTGACAGATTATTATCCTGAAGATGCTTTTGGGTCTTTCTGTTTTCTCTTCACTAACTGATAAATCCACAAATTTTTACTATTTCCCACAGCAACTCTAGAGTCCACAAATCCCTTCAGAGCAACATTCCACATTCTTTGTGCAACACACAATTTTAAGAGAAATCTTCCATTGGAAAGGAACCTTTTCTGTGGTGTTGGGGGTTTTGATGGATACAGTTCACTTTTCTTGGTAATGAAGAATGAAATGTTTATAAACATCTGGATTTAACAATAGGTTCTAGCTTACAGCCTTCAAAAAAATTTGTTAAGGAATCCAATATGCCACTTCCAGTTTAGTATGGCTAAGCTAAAGTGCTATATGACTTAGTTGGATTCTAGTTATTATTATTTCTAAATTGAAGGCTCTAAAAAAAAAAGAATACTCTGCTAATTTTAAATGACAGTTTCATGAAGAATGTTCTAACTGAACCTATGGATACTGCAAATATTATGTAATTTTTAAGCATTAAGAAGAGAATTTGGACTTTGCAATACAGAAACTTAAAGTTTCACATTTTTCTATCTTTGAAAGACCTGTTTTTTATTTGTTTTTTGCTTTTTTTTGGAGGGGAGAGGGCAGGTGATTGGAATTAAGTGACTTGCTCAAGGTCACAGGGCTAGTAAGTGTTAAGTGTCTGAGGCCAGATTTGAACTCAGGTCCTCCTGACTCCAGGGCTGATGCTCTATTCATTGTGCCACCTAGCTGCCCCAAAAACCTATTCTTAAACTGAAGAACTCATTAAAACCAGACACATTTGAATAAAAGTTAAACTATGCTACACTGAATACAATTTTAATGTATATATTATACCTACATGTTCCTGAAATTTAGTAGACATAGCAACATGACCACAATATACCCCCTTTAATACTACATATTAAACTGTAATGCTCTTTTTAAAAATACATTTTACTATGGGCAATGAGAAATAATAGTTTTTACTCAGTCATATAAATTAAAAGTTTTTTTAAAAAATAAGGCAAACAAATAACAAAATGCAGCACCTGGCATAAAAATTTAGTAATAAAATACACAGGAGCTTTATCTAAGTCACGCAGAGCATCAAAAAAAAAATCAATAAGTAAAACTATTGTGGACCCAAAGTTTTTGTTAGGCTCAACAAGAAAGTCTTTTTTAAAGGCCTGCTGTACAAGAATCTGTGATTGACAAATCATATTCTGTTCCCATCATCCCATGTGTAAAACCATCATTCCTTGAAGATTTGTGTCAGTTTAGAGCTGTGAGATTTTTCTACCCAAAATAACCCATTATTTGCTATCAAAGATGTTCAATTTTCCTCATTCCTTTCTGAAACCAAGCAGTGTGATTTGAATATGTATTTGTTAGGACAGGATTGAAGGCACCCCAATCCTTTCTCAAGCAAGTGCTTTCCATCTATCAGAATGTTCCTCACAGTATTCAATGTTTGTTCTGAAGAGAGACCAACATATGTACAGCATTACTATATTTGTTGACAATAATGGTGTGCAAAAAAAATTCTTTTTAATTTTAACATGTTTTGTTTTGTTTTTGCTAAAGTGTCAAGAACGGCTCTATTACTGAGGGAAGCTGGACAGATATTGGCTCATATGGGTCATGTTTCAGTTGTTTTAAAGAAGAAAAGAAATATTAATTGAACACATTTTGTCACATCAGATAATGTCATAACTATATAATTTTGAGCTTGCAAACAGAACACTCAAACAGCATAAGCCTCAGCTAGTTATTGTGAAGTAATGAACTTCAGCTGGGAAAGGATCTCAGTGCATAAGGTATGTAATAAATCATTATCTGAGTTGACCCAGCTCCCATGCTGTTCATAATCTGAGTGCAGTAATTAGCACCTCATGCTATTGAAGACAAATGTTGTGGTTAAAAAGAAAAGGAGGGCTAATTGGTATTTCTTTTTCTTCAGGTAAAAATACCAAATTCGGTCTCAACATCTAAAGCTTCTCTCAGGATTGTCTTGTTCACAGTTGCCATCTGAAGAAAATAACTTTAAATTTTGCATGACTTGTCGATAGGTGCTCTGTCTAGCAAAATGATAAAGAGACTAGAAAACAGTTCATTTGCCTTCCGTAGAATAGGGCACAGCAATCGCTGTGTAAGAAGAAAAGTAAATGCTGGCTTCAGTAAGTAAGTAAGGTAAGGCACTCACATGTCCTTGGTCATCCAGCTCATTGTTTGTAAGCTTCAACTTATCGAAGCTAATCACTTGCCGCATCCAAGTCTCCCCTGAAGCTGGTGAATCAGGATGGATGTAAACTCGGGGTGGTACAGGTGAGTCAGCATTACCAGCCACCATCCATTTGGAGCTGTGATAAACATACCTAGCAGGGAAACAGAAACATATGCCATAGCAACTTTGATCAAATGTGAGATCAACAATGGCACCAATGCAGTAAGAATAAAAATGATTTTTCTCCCTTCTTCAATTTCAGTTAAAAATAAAACAAAACTTTTTTTGCTCTTTTTGAGATTCTTGGTGATAGCTTTTAGTAGCAATGAACTTGATATGAATGCCAAGAAAAGGGCAAATGTCTTGATTCTGAGGTACCAACTCTTTAATTAACATGTCAGTCTCAAGTTACTGACTATTGAACATCTTGATATTTAGATATTGTGACAATGACAGTGATTGTGTCAGTTTGGGGGAGAGGCTGTTGGGTATTTTTTATTTTGGTCTGGAAAATTGGTGCTTGTATTCATAGGCAAATAATCCCCAAAGACTGCTGCAGTCTTAGCACAATCTAAAAAAAATCTGAAAAGATAGTACATCTTTTTCTTCCTGGAATCTCTTTACATTTAGGTATTTATAGCAATAGCATTGGTGGGGGAAAAGGGAAGGGGGGCAGCAATAAGAAAAGTTCAGTTTTAGTTTTCTTCTCAGTTGGTTGTTATTTGGGGTTTTTTAATGCTATAATATTATATAAGATAAACATAATTTATTTAGTCTATTTTTAACTTGTACATATTCATGAAATATAGAACTTTGTATGTCTTCTTTTCCCCATCTATATGAGGATCCCATACTTCTAAGAAATAATGACAAATTATTAAACAAAGAACTACTTCTATAAAACAATTCCCCCAAATATAGAACACTTTCAAATGATTTTCAAATTTTACTCTTCCAAGAATAAATCCTATTATGAAAATGACCAAAAATCCTAAAATTGATTGCATATTTTTAAAGAGAAATATACCAAGTCACTTTAGTATCATACCAACATTCAGATGTGGTCATTTGGTAAAATTAACTATCAATATAAAATTAACCTTTATCTTTTTAAAGACAATTCATTCCTGACCTTGATGGTGTCATTTATTGATATTGATCTAAAATCCACTCATTTAAAACCTGCATCTGGGCTTATTAGTGAATGCAGAAGATGGGGAGAGGGTAAAAAAATCAAACTATCTGCAAAGGTAGCTTTTTAGTTCTTCTTTCTTTCTCAAATGCAACACGTTAATTCCAAGGTACTGTCTAAAAATATTATCAGGAATAATATCTCTTTGCACAGGCCATCATTTTATTGCTCAAAGAATATAAAACATTTTCATAAGTTCTCAGATTAAATGATATCTTTCAAATAAATCCACATGTTTCAGTGTGTTCCTCTTCTGAAATTACAACATTCTTTCTGTCCCATAACTCCATCTTTTTAGAAAAAATACCTAATTATTATACAGTTATAAACCTTGCTTTAATTACTTTATTTTGAAGTCTCCTGAATAAATAATTCTTATATGTTAATTTTATCTATTCATGTTATATCAGTTTATAAAAGCACCAATGTTCTTTAGTTTCTAAATAACATTCTAAAATTCAGAATATGAGTTTATTATACATTTTTGAACATCCAATATTGCTACAACCAAAAGAAAAAGATGTAAGTTCAGGAGGCATATAAGAAAAATGCATGGTACTGTGGATGGTTTAGATTATTAGCAAATGAGGTAAAACCACGATCATGTCGTAAAAAACCTGAAAAGCCACACATATTAAACGATTTTGAAAAGCAATTCCCACTAATAGTAGCAAAGTTGCATTTAATAATTCTTTGTCAAACATTGTAAATCTAAATACAGAACTCTAATATTTTCCTGTGCAGTAAAGCAGAAGCTAAAATACTTTACAATGTGAGGGAACAATGAATTTGACATCTTATTTTTCATTTGAAGTATTTGTTTCTTGTTTTACTATTCTTTTACTCTTATCGAAAGTTACAGAATAATATACATTCAGAAAATTAATCAAAAATTAATTTGAGGAAAACTGGCTTAAAAGAGAAATGGATGGTTTCTTTTAGTTTGCCCTACATTATATTACTCTTCTTAGGACAAAACTCAGATTCAAATACAGATATTAGAAAAACTGCAGTTAATAAACAAATTTATTGGCTTTTTATGCCTCTCTGATACAATCAGTCACTCTTAACACTATGTGTATCTGTAAAGCTCATTTTGAAATCTATAATAATTTAGATTAACATTCTCAGAAATACTACTTACACATAAAATGCAAATGAAATCATGCTACAATAAAAATTAAGATCAATAAATCTGTCTTTTCTATTACCCATTTTATGCATATTCTGTACTTCCATTTGTTAATTAAAATCTGCCTGCTCTCCTAACACCATATAACTGTTTCAATAAAGCAATTATTCAACTTGAAAAAAAAATAAGTTCTGTGGAACCCAAACATAATTTCATTTAGCAACCCATTAAAAATTAAGATTGTTTTTTCAACCATTCTGGTCTTTTGCATAAAATGTAAAGCAGAAAAAACAAGTAAAGTTAAAAACAATTATCTCCTATACTAGTAAATACTTCTTAAAAATCTCAACATCTGATGTGACTTTTTGTGGCCTTCCTAATTCTTTCATGAGAAAAAAAAAAGATCATATTGTCTATGAAATTTGGAACTAAACTTTATAAAGGATACACAAAATTTCAATTTGTGCTCCAGATGACCTTTTCTGAGGCTTCTTGGTAGTCAGCTGTATTTATAAATGATAACCACAAAGCTCAAATTTTATAAAAAATAATTTTTAAAACTGTGCAGTTGCCTAGAAGAAGAGAACAAAATAGCTTTGTAGGTCTTTTCAAGTGTCAGTAAATTAATGGGGTTACTTTCTGTTATTATTTAGTTTAAAAAAATTAAGACAAAAAAAGTAACAGCCCATATATAAATAACATTTTATGATTACCAAACACATATGTACTTTATCTTGTTGGCAACAAATCACAGAAAGTACTAGTGTTTTTTTGAAATTTGTAGAAACATATTTTTAAAAATCTGTCCCAAATTCAATTCAATGTACTGAAAAGATGCCTTTGCTTGAGGTTTACATAAACCTGAGGAAAAAATCCTAAATTAAAATTTTAGGGTCACCAAGTCGCAAGTAATATTATCTGCATTATTCACATATTTACTCCAAAAATTAAAATGAAAATAGAAAGCTAATTTAAAAGGAAAGTGGCCTGTGTAGAGATCTTAAACAGGAAACCAAACAGTACTAAAAATGTTCCCTATTAAATATCTTTCATGGAGTCAGAGGAATGATAGCATCCAGCAAAGTGAAACAAAACAAAGAGCCCTCATCTACATAGGCAATGGGCACCACATGTAGAAAGCACTGTCCTAGGAAATTCATGATCGTTCTGTTTCTGGCCCAAGCACAAGGTTTTAGATTCTGAAATGAGGCAATGAAAAAATGTTTTAAACCACTAAAAACAAAAATGCACCATCAACTACATCTCGAAAATTCTGTTCCTAGTGAAACCTCAGCCTCTGAGCTCATCTGCAGCGCCATTAAGAATACCTGTATCTCTTATTGTCCACTGGCACAATGTCCATTGCAATATAATACTGTTGATGTGGGTCCAGACCAGAGATCTTCACTCTCATAGCAGGAAACATCCGCCTACACACAATAAAGGGGAGAAGAAGTTATTGTTTTTTAAAGGAATGCGCATGGTGATGTTTATTTAATCAATTCAATTCAATCTGACAAGAGTGGACTAAGTACTTACTATGTGTCACAAACCTTGGTAGGCATCAGAAATAAAAAAGACAAAAATAAAACAGTTCCATCCCTCTTCCGTCCTTATATACTACCAAGAAGAATTCGGAGAACAGGAAAGAGGAATTTTTTAAGCTGAACAACGTTGTCTATGCGGATTCTATTTTTGATACAAATAAATGCCAAACAATCAAAAAAATGGTACGTATCAAAATTGATTTATAAGATGCAATCTGATAGACCATGTACACGTACCAAAGTTTACTGAAATTTCCCTTTTATTTCAAAGCAAAGAAGTGGACTTGAGATAGCATACACTAAAGTTAGCAATGGATTTGTTTTGATAAAAGTTCTTGCAGCATGTTTTATACAAATACACAAACAAGAAAGCATATTTAGTAGAAGACTGGGAATTTAAATTCTGGGAAGTGGGGGAAAGCAGATTCTAATGTGAAATTTACAAAGGTTATAAAAAGCCACAAGGAGCCAAGGTGCCATGCTCTACCCGAAACAATATGTTCTTTATTGAGACAGGACTTCCTGTCTGCAACGTGCTAAAGGTGAAGAACAAAAGTTACTCCAAGTTTGAAAGGTATAGTAAAACTTCTTTATTGAAAGCAGAAACCAAATACAAGGTATATATACCACCCACTCCACCCCTTCAAAATAATAATAAATCCTCACAACAACAAATAACCAAAATAGTATAATCTTGTTTAGCATGGATAACGAAATAATTGGGTAGTTATAACATTTTGGAAAGCCTTTCATTTATCTCTGCCTCCTTAGGATGCTACTATCCTGTAATATTCAAACCCTATAACTCATCTTTCAAGGATGTGAATGCTTTCAAGAGCAAAAGGAAGAAAATATGCACCATATAATTAGTCTTGGGTCAAATAAAGAAAAAAAAGATCAAGATTTTAAATTTTAAAATAAAACATTTTCCTGCTATGGCTTTTATCCAAGATCTTTTTACACTTAATCTTACTTTGGTTCTAACTTCTTAACTTGACTACTTAGTAATAAGTAACTAAATAGTCTTCCCCACCTAAAATATGAATGCAATTAAAGAATGCATCTATAGAAAAGAAACTCCATTATTTCTAACTAGGCATGAGAGTACTTGAGTGGTTAGCTCATTTTTAGTGTTATTTCAGTGCACCTGTAAGATAGAGAAAGTCTTTGACTGGACCCTACACAAGACAAATGTTACTTTGTGCTATTGAAGACTGAATTTGGATCATTAATAAAAAACCTCTCTGAAAATGTAGAAAGAAGCATATGGATTCAATAAAATATGTTTTTGTAATTTCTAATAAGTTTGGATACTTTTATGCTGGGCAGGTTTTTACCATGTGTACCCACTGGAAGTTGAGGGGGGAGGGAAGGTGCCTTTTAAGAAATCATATTATTCATTGACTTTTGGACTGGGCTAAATGAACAGGAAACTTAAAACTCCAAATACTTCTGTGCTTTCATTGCCTGGAATACGAATCAGTTTATTTTATATAGCTAGAGGGATATACTACAGGTTTTAGGCCTTGCTTACCATTTGTATAAATCTCTACAGCTTATTAAAAACTGTCTTTGAAAAAAATTGATTTATTCTTTTAAAAATAACTTTGATGGTATTACTCATTTCATGTAATTTAGAAAACTTCTTTGGGGAGGATCCCTCAGCCACCTACTAGAAAGAGCAAATTCAAAGTGGAGGGCAATCAATACAGGAACACAGATCTAAGTAAGCTCAAGCTGCTAACAATTTACTATTGAATTTCAAATTTAATTTCATCACAATCCAATCTTAGAATGAAACACACCTGAAAGATTCATACTTCAAAACAAAACAAAACATAACTGGATGATATAGAACCAATGGGTAACCTTAAATGTGGATTTGAGAACGCAAAACCCACAGGACTGGAATGAAAGTCGAATGAGTAAAAGCCAAAAAGTCCTGCGAGGTAGAGTTTCCTCACAAGTTCTGGCTTTGGAAAACTGTAGAGGAGAACTCCAAACCTGAAGTTAATTTCCGTGGTGAATCTGAATGCTAAGGGCCTTCTACATTAGGTCACAGCTATTTTCTTCTGGATTTCAGTGATGTTTTATTAAACCTGCTTTCCCATAGGCACTGCTCTACTCAATAGCTTACACACCTATAGCTGTCTGCCTCTGCCTCCCTTTCACAGAGGGGCAAAAAGGGGACAGATATGGAACATGTTTGTATCTCTTCCTGACTGTTATAATGGAGGTGCCATAGCAGGGCATCCACATAAGCGGGTGGTCCAACTACTGAGGGCCATTATTTGTGCCTTCTCCGACTGGTTTACTAAGGACGAGAGGAAAAGAAGGTCGGTCTTTGGGACAGCTTGGCCCTTTTACCTGCCGGCCTTAGTGATGATCATCTCTGTTCCAATCTCGTGGAAGCGTTTCCAAAGCTCTGCGCCTTGAAGATCCACCCGGGGTGCCTGTGGGGAGGGCAGCGGGGACACTGCCTGGGGCAGTGCCGGGATAGGGGCAGGAGGAGGAACTGGAGACCCTTTCGGAGAGGCTCCTGGGGACACGGCTGGGGAAGCTCCCGACTGGAAACCGTCTTCACAGCCGCCTGCAAAAGAGAGAGAGGTTATTGAACATAGTTTATGGAGTCAGGGAGAAAAAGGTGGAGAAAATGAGAGACAAGCAGGCCCTGGAGGCAAGGCTGTGACCTGGGTGCCCCCAAGAAACCAAGAGCGAAGTGGATATCCTCCCTTGTTTTCTATAATACATTAACCCCCAACCTCACCTCCTTCACTATTTGACAATCTGAGAAGTGCTGCTTGAGGCCTCCCTCACGGCCATAGGTTCTCCATTCCCGGAGCCTAGGAGAGGGGCTGAGTCCCGAGCAGGAGAGAGGTGCGGTGCCAGGCCAGATATACTTCTCCAACCCCCAGGCCTAGCCTCAGGCCCTTGCCACCCTCCCAATCCTGGAGCCGCCGGCATGGGCCTGCACTGGGATCTCCACACTGGGATTGAAACTAGAAAACGCCGGCCAAGAAGGGAGGGACTAGGGTGCAACAGAGAGAGATCCCAGGCCTCGCACCCAGCAGTAAACCAAGCAGGCGTTAGGGTGGGAAACAAAGTTACAGCAGCGGCCAGACACCTGGAGAGCCTTACCCTCCGCCAGGCAACAGAAAGCAGCACGAATCGGTCATCCCAGTCCCCTTCTGACTGCGCTGAGCTGTGCCCTCCTCAAAATGCTGCCCCAGCCCGGGTACGAAAGTAGATGGTAACGAACCGCCCGGACCCCGCAATCCCACTGAAATTTGGCAAGAAGCCTGCCAGCCCCACTTGATAAAATCCATTTTATCAATCCTGGTTAAGACGGAAAGGATTTCCTGCCTCCAGATCTTTTCCAAATAACATATTGACAATACCTGATTTCAAGGAATGTAAAGAAATAAAAATAATAAAAGCTTAGTTCCCGACAATTTGTACCAACCTGCTGTTCCTGGGCACCTTTTCCAGTTCCAAAAGGGCTCCAGGAGAAAAGAGGAAAATGAGCCCTTAGTAAGAAGCCAAAGAGGAGAAATCAAATATGAAAACACTGTCTCCTTCTTGGCTGAGTAGCTCTATTGTCAATTTTATGCTTTCCAACGTTAAGAAGGTGGGAGCGTAAATTTCAAAAATCCTTAGAAAGGAAATAGCCCACTGTTTGTTTAGGAGTGGGGGGGGGGATGCTTTAAAATGAAAGCGGGAGCATCTTTGCTGGGCCGCGACACTGGCATGGATTGGGGGTTGGGGGGAAAGGTATAAACGAGAGGATCTAGGAGAAGGCTGCACAGTGTGAGCCAGAAGCCTAGAGGCCAAGGCGACGTTTTCAAATAAAGTTAAAATATATATATATATATATATATATCAGCCGGCCGGCCTGAAGTCAGAGAGTGGATAGTGAAGAAGTTTGACTAGTAACTTTGAGACACTTACTTGTGCCTTGCTACCCACGGATGCAAACAGTTGCGCGTGCGGGAGTGCAGGCGTCTCAGCAGCCGAAGCTCGGGGAGAGTTAGAGACAGAGAAGGCACTTCAGCCCTTCTCCCTGCGGTTGATTACCCCAAAGCCCAAATAAAACCTGCTGAGCAGAGGAATATTCCCGCAGCAGTCCCTAGCCGCCTGAGGCCCAGAGCCTGGGCATTTTGTCCCCGGGGAATTGCCTTTAGGCCAGTGGCAGACCCGACTAGGGTCCGGAACCAGGGTGCCTCTCCTGAGGTCCAATGCAGCTCCGTGTCGCTGGAGATGGAAGTGGGCAAGGGGCTGACTCACCGGCAGGTCCTCGGGAACCGCAGGTCCGCTCCATATCCGCGCAGCTCCGGACAGACAGGGACCCCGCGCCAGTCCCGGCTCCGGCCCCTGGCGGCGGCGGTAGAGAGGCGCCTTCGGCTCCCTCCACCGAGCTCTTTTCGCAACCGCCGCCGCTACCGCTGCCGCTACCGCCTCCCTCGGCGGCGGTCGCGGCGTCGTCTCCACCCAGCTTCCTCCGCTTCTTCTGCAGTTGCTGCTGCTGCTGCTGCTTTTCGGCGCCGATAAGCGCTTCCACAGAGAAAGCGTGAGCCTTGAGGCTCAGCATGCTGCAGGGCGAGCTTCTCCTCTTCTCGGCCATCCCCGCCGCCCCAGCACACGCGCGCGGCGCTCCCAGCTCTCATATACACACACGCACACTCGCGCGCAGACACACACACGCACACACACACACACTCGCTCTCTTCTCCTCCCTCCCAAAAAAACAAAACAAAACAAAACAAAAAATATGCTCTGCCGCCCACAGCTTCAGATCTGTCCTCCTTGCCGATGGCAAGAACAAATTTGGCGCTTCCTCTCCGATTTTCCTTAAATCCGAGTCATCTGCAGGGCCTTCGCCAACTTGTCTTTGTTTTGTTTTGTTTTTAATTAATCCTTTTGCCCGCTCTCTCCTTTTTCCTATTTTTTTTCCAGGGATGTGAGTCTTCACTACCACCCCCCACCTCCTTCTCCTCCAAGCTCTGCCTCGTCTGATGAGCCAGAAAGAACTGACATGGGTAAAAAACACTCTGCGGACACAAATTAAGGCTTGTAATTGAAATTTGTTGCCTTGATCTGTCAGCACTTCCAGGCAGGAGAGCGGTGGGAAGAACTTGCTCATTAGTGTCAATAAAGCGGCTGGGAAGGGGCGGGGGCGGGGTGGAGCCCCAGAAATCTGTCAATCACCCAGCCCAACCACCAATCCCCGAAGCCCGGCCTGGGGGAAGCCGGGGCCCGTTTCCTTACAAGGCTGCAAAAGTGGAGGGCTTCCATGCGCCGCCGCCTGGCTCAGTCCGACCGCCCGCACGGATCCCCCCTCGATGTTCCCCATCTATTGCCAGCCTCCACCCTCTCCCTTCCCCTAGATCCCTATTTCCTCCTCCCCCACCTCCACGCGCACACACATAGGTCAAGCATCTGATCCCTTTCCTACTATCTCAAAAGGGTGCTAGGCCACTTAGTTTGATTAGGGAAGAGTTTAAAGGATAGGGATACTAGAAACTCTACAAGTGAAAGACACAGCGAAACTTTTCGCCTCGACCCAGAGCAGCTGGTCACGAACATATATTAAAGGGAGGTTGGGTAGGGGGTGGAGGGACCCCCACCCCATCACCAAGATTTCTTTTTAATGAATTGAAGAAAAAAAATACTTTTTATGGTGTGTGGGAGCGTGTGGAATCGGAGAATTGTAAATTCCTTTAAGTTTAGGTGATCAGAAGCTTTCATCCTCAGTCATTCTCTGCTCTCATAGATTGAACCCAAACAGATCCCAAATGGCACACCACTTTATTAAAAGTGTTGCTCCATACCCCTCTTTTTCAAAAATTATTTTAACATTAAGGTCATGGGTTTTTTTTTAACACGTTTTTTAAATGGCCTTAATGTCACAGATTTAAGATTAAAACTTAGAAATGATGCAAAATTAAAATAACCTAGATGGATTTTGAAAAGCCTACTACCATTAGGTATAATTTAGGGGCGGGGTTATTTATCTACTCTTCAATGAAATTTCTTTTCTCCAACTTTTGGCAGTTCATTTCTTTGTGAAAAGTATTTAAGGTGTTTAACTAATTTTAAAACTCCATGTTTTATGTTTGGCGGGAGGAGGAACACAGATCGAGTAGGATGCAACACGTGTGTGTAATTTAATTTTTAGTTTTAACTCGGCTTTCTCACTCTTCATTAAAAAAATGCAGTTCAAGATTCAATTTTAAATGACCCAAACTTTTGTAAAATTCAGTTAAAGAAGTATTAAGGCAATTCTCTTCCTATAGGATGCAGGAGGAAGAAATCCGTCTCATTTGAGGGAATAATCCAACGGCATAGATTGGAAGACCGTCCTCACACGATTTATTCCGAGAATCTGTGTAGTCAGATTAAAATAACATATCCACTACAAAACCATTTTACCTTGGGGGGGGGGTAATAGGGCAGTACTCAGTAATGTAAAGAAATAATGTTATCTCGGAGCTTAAGGTGCCTCACAAGAGTGGGCTTACAGTGATCGTTTCAAAGAGACTAGCAGGCAGCTTTGTGTCTTTATTCTATGATAAAGATTTGGACATCAGGTTAAATTCTTGTTGTCGAGAATCATTTTAGCAAACGTTTGGGGAGGATTTGAGGGAGTTGTATGTGGTGTGTGTGTGTTGCATTAAAAATACATACTTTTGCAACTGATCTAACACATAAAAGAGGCTTATCCCACAGTGTGGGGTGAGCTGAACAGAATAGGTCTGCCCATTAAAGTTAGGGATGTAAAACTATCAGCAAGATTTGGAAGCGGAGCTTTGGTCCGAACCTATGATTTCACTGGTGTAGGAAAACAATAATGGTAGTTTTCAGGTGTGGAAATTCCAAAGACCGGTCAGTAATTTGGAGAGTTGTCTCCAAGCACTGAGAGATTAAGTGATTTTCCCATGATTTTACAGCTACTATTTGTCAGGGACAGGTCTCGAAACCAGGTCTTCTTGATTCTTAGGGTGGCTCTCTATGCACTAAGTACGGAAGGTTTTCGTGTTCTTGCAATAAATTTGTGGGAAAGGGGTTGAAGAGGCCATATAATGCTGTTCCTCGTTCTCCTTTAGCTCCTGAAGGGCTGCTAGAGTGCACGGTTATGTAGTAGAGCCTAGTCTCAAATAAAGTATTGTAAATTCAGGTTTGGTTTCAGAAATCGAGTGCTCCACTTGAGTGCAATCTCCATGCAGGAGAACAAATGAAACACATTATCCGGGTAGGGAGATTTCAGAGAATGCTTTAACTTGAAAGACTGTGCATCCCCCTCAGTCAGCTAGACCACTCCCCCAAGATGGGGAAGATCATCTCATGTCAGCAAAAGACCTTCAAAGCTTCCAGTATTCTACCCAATCCCATCCTGCCTGCCACACACACCTCTACTGCAATTTCCTCCATCTCTCACTTTCCTTCTAGGCTAGAGGTCTCTAGCCTCCACCAGTACATTTTAATGACTGATTCCACCCCTTTCTGGGCCTCCCCCATTACCTCCATGTGACATCCCTCAGTCCCACTGCAAACCCCCCACTAATCCTGACCTGGCCCCAACATTCTCCTAAACAGCATCCCTTGCTGGTTCTTCCATTTAATCCAGGTACTCCCAGGGGAAGTAGAATCTCTAACTCTATTTCTCAGAAACCTAATCAGAATGGGGTAAAAGGAGGAGATACTTCTGGTTTTAACAGTTCAACCCAGTCCCAATAGTCTTTGTAATAATGGCTCGCCAACAATTTGTTTTTGCTTGAATTATACATATAGCTAAGGAAAAGGAGAATATTTAGGACAATATTTAAAGTGTGAACTGAAAATGAATCATAGAAATTTGCATGGTCCTTCCTGTCACTTTAAGTTTCTTTGAATAGTTAGTCCCTTAGCTAATTGATTGGAAGAAAAGAATAGACATCACTATGGCCCCTCAGGGCCAGTATCAGACTATTTTTTTTACTTTCTGGAGCCCCACTCCTCTGCCCTCTCAGAACTTTCTAAGATCAGAAGTGATGATCTTTGATTTAGAATTGGAAAGCATCTCAGAGGGCTCCCTCATGAGCAAACAGGCCTGGGAAGGTTAAGTAACTTGCCCAAGGTTACTCAGATGACCCTGAAGAAGCAATATTAAAATATTGTTTTCTTACTTCTAAATAAGCAAAGTCTTCCTTGGCACAAAGATTTCTTCTTAGATGAGAGAGGGAACCCCCAGATTTAAAAACAACCCGAAGGGTCTGCTGTAGGTAGAATACCAATTTTCCCTCCCCAAGTTAGATTCTCACATTTACAGGGTTGGACACTATGGAAGCTCTATCAGACTCTTTCATTCCATTCCTCCTTGACACTAGGTGATGTTAAACAATAGTCAGAAACTCAGTCTGGATAATCTACATGTAGTCTGAGTTTTAAGATGCATAAGTGTTTATGTATTAAGACTCAGTTACATAACTGAGCTACCTTCCTCAAGCAATGGCTATTTTTTTAAAGCTCTCCCAGTTTTTCTGGGTGTGTCTTGCTCTATCTATGTCCCTGTTGGTTTCATTTATCTAGTTATATAGATATAATCTACACTGATATTATGTAAAACCAGACTCTTTAATTTTTAATCTCTGTCACTTTCTCTCTACCTCAATATTGTGTATATATGGATTTAACTTCTGGTGCTGGTATATCTTTCTAGATAAAAAATGGAGATGGCTCGATAAAATACCTTTGCAACTGTTACTTTAAAAATAAATCTACAACTCATAGGTCATGTTTGGATTTGTATGTACATATATTTATTTACTACATACAGTCTGAATATAGATATAATGTAAACATACGAATATGTAACAGTTATAGAGAGATAGGGAAAGGGAGAGAGATTTTTAATAACTTCTGGAGGTGGGGGGGAGGGGCAAATAATTAATTTGAACTAGACATCTTCTCTCCATTTCATTTTGCCTGAATTGGCTGAGATCTACTCTGGGCTCCATGATTGAACAGATCCAATCTGTTAGCAATATTCTGAAATCAGAAAGAGAGGCAGAGGAGATGAAAACTCATTTTTTTTTAATTTTTTTTTTTTTTTTTTGGTTAGGATATATAAAGTGGGAAATCACTTCCAAGGCCCCTGAAGCCGCTGGTGAAGGCAGAGCCCTCCTGGCTGCTGTAGCCACTTTCTTCAGACTTCCAGTGATTCTGGGGATCTACTTTTCAGAATATGAACAAGTGAAATGTCAAACCAATGTCGCAAAAAAACAGGACCAGTACATTCAACGGGGTGGAAGTGTTTATTGATGTTAGTCTATCCGCAGGAAAGTGAACGAGCTCCTCAGAAATGAACCCCTTCTTAGATTCCTACAAAAATATTCGGGAACAAATCCACTGTCTAAGAGAGAAATAATCTTTTCTGGGAAGGGTTGGATTTTAACAATTACTGAGTGAAGTAAACTAGCAGCACTCTCTAAATAAATCAAATTCCTACCCCAGAAAACAGCAACGCAGATGATAATATTCCCAGCAGTATAGGAACATTAAAGAGAAAGTCTATTAAAGGAACTTAATTTGATTAGAAGAAAGGTTACTGTTTTTTTTCTTTTTAACTTGAAGTCAACACTAGCAAGCAAAGTGATGTGTGTGTGCTTGCACGCGCGTCTGACCATTCGTGTGTGTGTGTGTGTGTGTGTGTGTGTGTGTGTGTGTGTGTGTTTAAACCTGTCTGGTCTCATTGTTACTTTTTGCGGTGTCCTTCAAAGTTGAAGACAGTGGAAAGAATCGTGTGAATGAAACAAAGCCCAATCTGTCCCTCTGGCTCTCTCTCCAGTGTGCTTAAAGCACCGATTCCTTTTATATATTGTCGGGCGATTAATTTTATTTCGCCCGATAGTAAGTATCGGGTATTTTATTTCAAAATACTTGCTTTTGCACGCGGAATTTTCAGCAGGTCTGAGAGCGGAGACTGCGCTTTTTGTGGGAGAGTAGCATTTAAAATACGATTAACAGCCTATTTACCGACCTATTTCTGTCTCCAAGTTTAGGTTTCTGAACTTTTAATAGTCTCTACTTTCTGAGCCCCGGAGTAACGAGTTTATATGCTACCTTTCTTCTACTTATTTCAGTTCTTTCAAAATACGTTGGAGAATAAAGAGTATGTTCTGTATCGAGATGGAGTCTCCATCCCCCACTCCTCCCCTTTTAGCCTTCAAACTTAGGCACCTCTTAGAGCATTCAGTCTACTGGGAGGATAGGCATTTTGTTTTTAAGTTCAAGGGTTCTATTTGGTATAATGAACTACAACTCTAAGCTCCTAAATCGTCACAAGATCCACAAATTTTCCGACGGGTCAAGGCTTTCTTTGGCTTCCTTTCCACCAAAAAAGAACTGTTCATTAGTGTAAAAAAAAAAAAAAAATGAAGACATTACACTGGAAGAAGGAAAAGGAGGGGATCAGAAGGGTGGAGGCGATTCCATAAAGCACCAACGCGAAGTTATTTACTTTGGCTCAGTAACATAATCTGGTGAAGAGCATCCTCCTAATTGGGAAGCCTGCATAAAATCCCTGTACTGATTAGAAGGCTTCAAGAAATGCTTTGCATCATAAAATGGACCAAGCATCCCGTTATTCTTTTCCCCCTTCCCCCACTTTCCCCTCTCTCCTTCCTCTTACCTTTTCCCCACAATCTCTTTTTACCTTTCCCCTTCCTCTTCCTCCCCGTCTTTCCCTCCCTTTTGTGTCTCCGTCTCTCTTCCTGTGTCAGTCTCCCTCTGTTCTTTCTGTCTCTGTTTCTGTATCTGTGTGTGTGCGTGTGTGTGTCTTTCTCTCCCTGTCTCTCCCTCTTATTTAGTTTCCCAACTCTCTAACTTCAATGAATAAAATTTGGAGTCGAGAATCTCTAAAGCCTGGGATGTCCAAAGAAGAGCAGATTCGGTGCTTAAATTGTGGTATTTCTTTGTCCATTAGTATCAAAAAGGCTTCCGCGAATTTATCATAGATATGGAGAACATACCAAAAGCACGGTTAACTAAATTCAATTTAACAGCAGCAGCACTGGACGTTTTGGAACCATGTAACCACGCTATTAGGGGGTCTTTAAATAAGGAGGCCCAACTGATTGAAAGGGAGGATCTCGAAAATCTCTCTCCTCGTTCTCCTACCTATAAAGCACTCCGTGTGTGTGTGTGTGTGTGTGGCATGTATATAAGCATCCCCGCCCTGCTCCCTCCCTAGGCCTCTGCCCATGTCACCACACCAAAGCATTTGTATCTTTTCCCATACAATAACCCTTCACTTCATGACCTTTATTAGTGAAGACCAAGACTATCGTGAAAAGAAAGCATCGGAGTAAGCGAATTGCAAATCAAAGGAGCTCTGAGGCTTTTTTTCCTCTGCGCTTTTATTTTTCAACCCGTAATTACTTCTTTCTGGAAGATAACTAAACAGGGTCGAACAGTTTGTACTGTTTATTCTGCGGTAAAGCTTGCATCTTCTGCAGCTGGCGAGGGTTGGGATTGGGTTGACTAGATATGAAGAAATCTCGGACTTGAACGTATTGCTTCGTTGCTGACTCTCAGTGATCTGGGAAGTTAGTTTTCCAATTATTTCAAAAACCGGCCTGCACACAAACCAGGGAATCAAGAAGGACACTAGCAAAGAGTGGATAGTTGGGTGTCAAATTAACTGAGAAGTATTTTGAAAATACATCCTCCAAACCCGTATCTAGAACCCTGATATATCCCCGAGTCACGCACTTCTCTCCCAAGATTTACAATCTTTCTCATGATTTAAAAAAGTTGAAAAAAAAATACATTCCAATACTCAACCTCTCAATAGACATATCGTAGCTAGCACCACCGTCTCGTGGATGGACAGGAAGTAATGAAGTTAACAAAAGAGCGAAATAAATAAATAAGGGAAAATGACAAGTCCCTTCAGACACTCATATTTTGACCCATAAATCAAAAGATGAAAAAGAACGAACTGGTATTTTGAATAAAGTGTTTTAAATGGTTGCCTTGCTAACTTTTTGGCAAGTCTGCTGTATCAAAAAAATCACACTTGAATTGGCATCTCAAACCCCGGGCTTCACATTCTTCACACAACTTATTTGAAGTTCACGTTTTCTTTCATGAGAAGACTTTAACATGTTGACTTGGGAACCGAATTGAAAGTGGCACCAGATTTCCCCTGATGCCCCTTTGCTGTGAGAATTGCCTGCTTTGGCTGTCAATGTTTCTTTCTTGCAAAATCATTACAATTTCTAATTGGCTGAAAATTGGACTAAGTTCCTGTGTCGCACATCTGTAGATATGACTTTTAAGCAGTGGAAAATTTATGTGCATTTATGTACTTTGCTGAAAGTATAAACAGTCCAGAACGTGGCTAAAAAGTATCCATACTGTCACTACAGATAAAACATTTCAGTTTAAGCTTAATGAAAATATTTTAAAAACAAAATGAAGTACTGTGCCTCTCCAAATTCAAGTAAGCATCTGAATAGTGTAATGTTGATGTGGCAATTAAACACTTAACATGAAAAATCCTAGTAGAAATACATGGCCACATGACCTCACTTTACTCCCTGTATAATTTTTTATTCTAATATAAAAATAGGGGATTCATGAAAACAGTAAAGGAAATGTGAGGAAATAAAGCTTAGCATGTTTTTCTTCATAAATATAAACATTATATGCTGTTTCCCAAATGAAAGAGAATAGTGTGTATATATGAATAGTCACACAGAGGGATGTCCCTAATGCTTTTCAGAAGGATGAAAAAATAAGGCATTACAAACACCATTTGAATATGGCAGACAAGCAACAACAAAAATAGATAGTTAGATGACTCCTACACTCCTCTCGCCCAAAAAGGGCTATTTTGTAATGTTGACTGAAAGTCTGATATAGACAAGACTATCTCTCCCAGTAGGATGACTTGAAGAAGGCAGAAGAATCTATCTTAGGCTGACTAATGAATGATGTAAATTCAGAATAGCTAGCATTTCTAGAAAGACTTGAATTTTTACGGCAACCTTTAGTCTTCAGTGCAGGTTACTTCTCATATTACATAAAATGTGCTTTAAGAAGCACTCACTACCTGCTACAGATGTCCAGGAAAAACTGAATTATGGAACTAGGAAACATATGGCAGTTGCCTATTACATAAGGAAGGTACATATGAAAGTTATAAATTTCTTTTTTTAAGTAACAATTGTAAACGCTTTTTATAGGGTTCACAGTATGTATTACATCTGTAATTTTAATTTTGGAGGTAATATGCTGTTTTTTTTGAGATATCTGTGTTTTTTTACCCCCAAGAGGAGAGAACTCACCTTTATGCACTAGAACCAGGAAAAGGAAAGAAAAGCAGGAAACTAAAATCAGTAAGCTGGAGGCTTTCTTCTTTTCTTTGCTCTGGTCTGGTTATAATGGAATGGAAAGGACACTATGCCATCTATTGGCAAAAGAATAACTCACAAAATAGGATGCTCATGCAAAAAAAAAAAAAAAAAAAACCGTGGGATCCCTTTTTCCCTTTTATTTCTCCTTGGAAGAAGTAGGGAACAACTCGATGTAAAATGTACCTTAGAGCTTGTACAAACAGACTGTGATTAAAAAATGAACGTGTATTAATGCAAAAACATAACAACATGTTTTGAGGGAAAATGTTCGAATCAAATTTGCTCTCAGAATTCCCAGCCTCTTGCTAATGATCTTCCCTGGGAAATATTATATTCTGTTTTAATTTTTTCCCACAAAACAAGAGTAATCTAGGGGGTAGTGGATGCGGCTTGGAGTTAGTAAGATCTGGTTTTTGAGCCCCTTCTCTCCCATGTACTGGCTGGGTGACCTTGTGCAAGTCACTTAACTTCTCCATGAAATCTTCTTTGGTGGCAGGAATTCCTGACTCTAATGAAGTCACAAACACTTTCTCTTTTTATAAACAAAACAAAACAAAAAACCAAGAAGGGAGCAGAATGATCCCTCCCTCAACATAAAGCTTCGTAGGTTTGAAAGACCATTTGAAAGGATCGTGAAACACCCTATTTCCCTGGATTGAGAAATTCCCTAGGTAAGGACCATTAAAAACAAACAAACAAACAAACAAAAACCCAAACATTTAATCCGCCTTTGTTATCTCTCTGTAATAGCTTTAAATTGGTATCAAGTACAGAATTTCAAGTAAGCACCTCAGCCCTCTTGGGGTCTCTTTATTTAGTGACTATAGAAAATTATGCTTAAAATCAAACAAACTCAAATTATTCAATTGGGTTTCATTAGACCTTTTAAAATTAGTATACATGTTTTTAAATCCAACCCTACGAGTGGTGCAGGTGTACAAGGGTCAAGCCCTCTGGGACATCATTTCGAAGAGTTTCTCTCTTCTTAAATTTCTTCTAGTGAAAAAAACATCCTGAAGGAGAACAATGATGAGCTTTGTGTTTCCCTAGGTTGTGGTAACATGGTGTATCTTTTGGGCTGCGCGCTATGTGACATAACTGCAGATAGTCGCAACCCCAAGAGATGTTTGGTTTGGTTTTAAATGTTACAATCAGTTGTTGAATGGATGCCTATATTGGTTTTCCCTCCTCCAGCTTTCCTCTAGTTTCTGGCTCACTGAGGACTCTTCCCATCCCAGGCTTTGATCCCTAAATCTATATTGTGTGGCAGGAAATCCGAGCGTTCTTTGTTCTAAAGTTTACACATTGTTTTGTGGACTGACTGGGCACACGAGGGCTATCCTTTTTGCGGAAAGTTGGGAAAAGGAAAACGCCCGAAGATACCTAATTCTTGTGCTTGTGGCTACTTTACCTCTACCTGCCCCTTACTTCATTCTTCCCATTTTTCCAAAATCAAACTTCTTGCAGACTCTTCAGAACCCGGTAACAGTCTCAGGGTTCACAGCGCTTGGAGAGAGTGAGAGAATGTGATGTTGGAAACGATTTTTATTCATTTGTGGGGGACGGAGGGAAGACGCAAAATTAAATCAACCAAGACACCAACTTGGGAGCCTACCTCTCAGCATGGGTTAAGCGCCATATAAACACAAGGTATTGTTAGGAACTTAAATTTATATCACACTGTAACCACTATTTCATTTAATCTTCACTGTGAGGGACAATCCTAGGAGGCAGGTGTCTCCTTGGTGTTCTCATTTCACAGATGAGGAAACTGAAAGATGAGGTTGAGAGAAGTCAAGTGATTTGCACGCAGTTACACAGTAAGTGCCTGAAGCAGGATTTGAAGACAGTTCTTCCTGGCTCCACGTTCAACACCCTATTGGAGTGCCTATTCTGTGAAATAGATGGCATTCACATTTGCATATCCTCCTACACTCCAACAATTTTTTTTATTCTAAAATTAAAATATAATCTCCGTTTCTGAAGGACATTTTGCTTTGGCCACGCTGCCTTTTCCCTCTCTGTTTTCTTTTCCCCTTTGTGTTAGATACTTCTTTTTCATAGAAGACAGTCGTCTGATTTATAGCAGAACCGCGAGCTGCGTTTCTGTTTCGACTGTGAAACATCCCAGCAAGTTAGTCAAATGATTCCCCGACGGCTCCAAAATTGAGCCACAGATCCAGTGTGAGTTCTTTTCTGTCTGAATATATTTCAGTCGTGTTGGGTGATAAATAAAATCCCCCTTCTACTTAAAGCTATCTCCGCATTATATAGAGAGGAAGAACAATTGATAAAAATAAAATAAAATAATAATCATCCAAAGGCAAAGAGTTTGGACTATTTCATAGGGCGAGAACATAAATCAGCGTCCCAGCGGCACTGTGAAATATCACGCCCCAAACTTGACTTGAGTTTGGTTTTTCAACAGCCCCTCTTTTCTTAGCCCCGGGCTGGATCCCTTCGCCAGCAGTCTGTCATTCTAGGTAAGTGGAGATGGAGCTGTGGAGCCAGGGAATGAATGGGTCTGGTTTGCAAGTACTTGCTGAGCTCTGCCTAAGAACTACACTCAGGGACTTACGGGAGCCGGAAAGTGGGGTTTGGGGGGGGGGCGGAGAATCCCGAACCAATAGATAAGTACAAAACTCCCACAGAATTCTCCCGCCTTGGGTCAGTAAATTTTCATAATGGAGCATCGAACTTTTTTTTTTTTTTAAGGCAGAGGAGGAGAGAAGAGAAAACGCAGGGGAAAAAATGTCCAGGAGCAAAAGTTGGTATTTCCCCTTTCGGGGTCTGAGGTAGGATAGTGTAACTCCAAAGACAGCCCTAGCTTTTTGATTGCCGCTGTCCCTTCAATGTGAGAGTTTTCTCAGTCATTATAATTCGACTCTCTTAGTACACATCAGGCAAATAGCGTTTGGGAAAAATTCTGCCTTTATACCAACTGACTCTGCTGATCCTATTGTTTAAGCAATCTTTTGTACACAAATTATCTTTACTGAGAAAGGGGAAAGACAAATTAAATTTTAGCAACTTTGGACTTCATTCCTTCCTTCTTCCTTTCTCCACCCATCTCCGACCCCATCCGCCAATCACGGAAGAAGAAAAAAATGGGTCCACCGTCATAATGGCGTCTCTGGGCCCGCAGTAGAATAAACATTTTGTTGTTGTTGTTGCTATTTTAATCACCTGTTTAAAAAAAAACTTAACAATAGCTAAATATGCTTTCTCACTGTCTCCCCTTCCTATCAACCCCCCCCCCCCCCCGCTGCCCAAGTTTTTCTCTCTCTTAGCATATGAATAGATGTATTATGCAACAAGTAGCCAGGATTCATGGACTAACTTGTTTCAGTTGATAAGTGCAAATAACAGCTCTTTCAGTGGAAAGTGTGAAGAATACATCATCTCCTGAGGCATTTGTCTTGAAAAGTCCTATCAGCCCCTTGCTATTAAAAGGTTACAGGAGAGTTATTGATTATTGCTGAACTCTCCTTATATCCAGCCCGACAGGGAGAGGAAGTAAGGAAGGAAGGAAGGAAGGAAGGAAGGAAGGAAGGAAGGAAGGAAG
>NW_027187302.1:2176005-2231005 GCF_028583685.1 Petaurus breviceps papuanus
AGGAAGGAAGGAAGGAAGGAAGGAAGGAAGGAAGGAAGGAAGGGAGGGAGGGAGGGAGGAAGGGAGGGAAGGAAGGCGGGAAAAAATAATCTTCTAAAAAAGAAAAGAGATACTGCTCCAGCAACACTGTCAGGTTTTGTGAGATTGTCGAAGACAAAAGTGCTTCCCTCTGGTCTTCACAGTTTCCTCGGTTACTTAAAAGGCCAGAAGTTCTCCGAACTCAGTTTCGGGCTCTTCAAACAGTGCATAGAGAATTCAAGGATCTCAGAGTGAAATTAAAATTGTTTCCTTCCCTAAATTCTCCATATTCTCTCTTTTTCCGCTGTCCTCGAAACAAAAGCTGAGTTTCCCTGGAAAAGTAGGCGGAAGTGGAGAACTCTGGTCTCAACACACCTTTATGTAATCCGAAGGGAATGGTAACTTCCCAAAGTATAGAAACTGATTTAGTAGATGTAGAAGGGGAGGCAAGAACTCTTTTTACTCGTGGGGTTGGGTTTTCTCTAAAGTGTTTTAGATATTCCGCTACTCTCGCCTCCTTTTCCTCTCCCGGTAATTGTGCTACTTATCCACAATCT
This sequence comes from Petaurus breviceps papuanus, assembly GCF_028583685.1. Taxonomy (NCBI): domain Eukaryota; kingdom Metazoa; phylum Chordata; class Mammalia; order Diprotodontia; family Petauridae; genus Petaurus; species Petaurus breviceps. The sequence goes on from NW_027187302.1 coordinate 2,176,581, forward strand.
GGCGGCCAAAAAGAACAGGTCAGATAGAGCTTGAGCCTTCGGGGAAGGTTGTGAGCTGCCGCCAGGCTAGCGAAATCAAGAGCCGCAGCCACAGTGGAAGGAGGGCTCTTTTCCCGCCTGCTCGTCAGACTCCGCGGGGCTCTAGCACTGGATAGGACTACCTTCTTGGCTACGGAACCACCAAGCTATGACCCCTGCGGGCTTGCGCTCCCCTTCGCTCTGTCTAGGGTGACTTTCCCCCGCGCGCGGGACTTGCCTCCCAAATGCTCCCCCAGGGTTTGTCGCTTTTCCTTCAACAGCCCCTAGACCCAAATTAACAGCCCACTCTCTCTCTCCTTGGGCGGGGGACACGGAGCCTAGAGCCTAAGAGTCTGATAGACCAGCAGCAACCCCTGCAAGCCTCCCACCTCCCGAGCCTTTCCTCTCCGGCTTGGACCATCCTTAAGGAAGAAGGCTCCAGAGCTGCTTCTGGGAAGAGCAGGCACCGAATGTTTGTGAAATTCAATTTACTACATGGTCACGGATCCCCAAGTGGAACGTGGGACTAACCGAAGCGGGTTAGAAAACCGACTTCCTCAGAACCAAACTACTCCAGCTCCTGCCCGAAAGACCTCTGAGATCCTCTCTCTACCAGCTCACTCTCTGCTTCAGGGTTCTGAGGGAGAAGCCCCTGAGTTCAGTACCCCTGAAGTGACCGCTGGTCCCTGGGGACAATGGTAGCAAAATCTCTGGGGACCTAGCAGCCACACTCCATTCATGGAATAGGGAGGGAACCAGACTAATTGTTAAGAGGTCGGTTCCCACTTAGCTTGAAATTAAGTGAATTCCCTTCCATTCCAATCCGAAAGCACGTATCTAAACACCTGCGATGTACAAGGCTCTGAGGTTTGTACAAAGACAAAACTCCCCATTTTATCCTGTAGAGAGAGATCTTGTCTGCATACACTAGTGTTTATGTTGCCTCCCTCCTGAGACCTTGAGTTCCGTGAAGTTATTGAAAAGTTCCTTGAGAATTTTCCTTTTCTTTGCGCAATGTCTGGGACTAAGGAACTTTGACTAATTCACTCAAAACCATCCCTTCCCTCAAGGAGTTTACATTCTAAGTCTCAAAGGACATTACCTCTCATTGAGATGCCTGCTTGGCAGAGATGATGTGGGGGTATGCTCTGTCCTCACAATCTTTGGGGAAGAGCGAGAAAAGAATCTAGTAATTGTCCGATTCAACTTTCTCACAATTTTAGGAATGAGAAAACACCGCTAAGGTCAGACAGGTAATAGGAATGGAATTGCAAGCTATGTCCTCCGATTCCGGAGACTATGTTTTTTCCAACCCCACTATACTGCCTTTAAGCAGCTAGGGCTTGGTTCCCCTCCCTACACCCAAGCTGGAAACCTAGAGACCCCTGATCGGAGTTCCACAAGAGTAGGGAGCTAGAAACCATTTCGGTCAAAGTGCCTATTTTAAGCCTTGGTATGCAAGTTAGTCTCCAGAGTTCTGGATGGCAAAGTAGGGGAGAGGAAGAGGATCTCCAGTACAACTTTTCCAGGGGATCTGAGGCACCTTATACTTCGGTAATTCAGGGATCTTCAATCTGGTCTGCATGGGAACTACATCTGCCAAACACAGATTACAGTCTCTTTAGGGTTTTAATGGATTATAGTTGCTGAAAAAAAAAAAAAAGTTATCATTCTGCAGCTGTCCATGAGCCATGAATTAAGCATGGCAAGATTCTTAATTCAAAGTCTTTCCCAAGCTGGTTCGGATTTATCAGGGCTTGTGTGGCCCTTGCAGAGACTTTAAGAATCCAGGATCACTTTCATGCCAGGGTGAGGTATCAATTTGGTGGAGAACCAGGAAACTAGTTGGTGTAAAATGCAAGGCATTGAAGTCCTAAGAAAACCTCTTCTAACTGCAATTGGGCAATACTAGTGGCTAAAGATTACTCTGAAGTTTTAAAAGAAAATACATCACATATTCCAAACTTTTGACCAGTGAATAGACATTACCTAGGACATCATATCCAACTCTACCTACAAAAACAAAAACAAAAACATCAGAACTGACAGCTACCCTACTTTCTATTTTAAACCGGTTTATATTGGCTTCAATATCCATACATACATATACACATACATACATATACACTGTTTAGGAGTGCTTTTTTAAAGGCAGCTTTCAGAAATAGTAGGTCAACTTTTTCTAATCACTTTGAGCAGAATCCTTGCAGAAAAAAAATTTACAAATAAATCAGCATTTTAGGTGACTATGGCTCTTGGATGCATAACTTTTTAAAGTCTTTCAAAAACAACAAAAGAGAAGAAATATTTTATATGCTTACTATTATATTAGTGCATGTTGTGGGACAAGCAAGTATTTGGAAGAAAAAAAATGAGAACCAGCTGTGATATTAATGTTTCAAAAATCCAAATACTCAGCATCCACTTTTCATCGTAATTTTTAGTGTTCTCCAAAATAATGCCAAACTATAAGTATGTAATAGAAGACATTTGTTTAATAAAGGCAGACTGCTGTCCATATTTGAAAAACTTTGTCCTTTCTTTTCCTGCTCTGTCAATATGCTAGACAATCTGGGAGGGGAAGACCCTCAGGGTTTTTGTCTAAAATAGAAACAATTGCTATTTACACTCACTCTGAGCCATCAAAACCCAAACAATGACCAAGTGAGGCTTGAGCTGGGACCTATTTTTGGCCAATCAGTAAGAGCCAGAGTGATTTGGGTCTAAGGCATTTGAATCCCAATGGGCTTAAGCCTGGGTTTCCAAAATTGTATTTCAAGAAATCATAAATGAAACTATGTGGGGCAAAAGAGTTAATCCAGTTTTTTAAAAAAAATTTTTATGATAGAATAGATAAGTAGGGAAGAGGAAAAAAAAAAGAAATCTAGCCTGTAAGCCCCTAGATAGATATCTTGCAAGGTTTCAGTGATCAAAATTTATATTCCTTTTTTTTTCCTTTTGACTATGTAAAAGAGGCTATGTTTTCCCCTCATTTCTTACCTATCCTTAATCACTGAATGGGTGTTGCCTGAGACAGAAATGAGACCTGAGAAAGAACTTAATTTTCAAAGGCCAAGCTCTCCCACTGTATCCAGGGCCATCTCCAATTGTCCTTATTTATATCTTTCCACTGGAGCTGTTTGGGAGAGAAGTAAGCTGGTGGATTTGTGAAGTCCTACCTCACTTAAATCCAATCCAACTGCAAGTCAAGACATCATTTTCTTGATATCTTTAGTCCTCTTTGAGAAGGAAGGACAAACAACAACATGCTAGACACTTTAAATATTGGTGCTGCCTTTGACTTTTAAGAGTGAATAGACTGTATATCATTTTTTTCAAGTTGATATTGTTTATTTCATTTTGGGATCTCATCTCTGCTGGAATGTAATCAATAGTGACTGATAAACTGACATTGGCCCCAACAATAACTGTGGCAGTAAATGATGTTGATTCCAGTCAAATGGCAATACTACCTCAAGGGCCAATAAGACAGCCAGTACTCTTGACCTGTGCTACCATAGCCCTCTGCCGGATGGTTAGTTCATTAAACCATATTTAAGTCTGGCATACATATATTGTATGCCAGGAATGGGTGGAGTCCACCCTGACCACTATAATGACTCAGTTCAGTTGCCCAAGGCTGGGAGGAGGCAGAATCTCCATCTTATGCAGAGTTAAAAAAAAAAAAAAGACACCCACTTCCCTCTCCCTTCCCCCTTTTACTTGAAAACTTTGGGAATAGGGTAATGGATTCAATTACCTTTGAATTTTTCTTTCCTGGTTAGAGGTTTATGAGTCAGTCTTCAAAGTGGATGTATAATCAGATTGGGGTGGTTTCAAAAAAAAAATATGAAATGGTTTCTTCCCTGTCAGGGAGAGCTGAAGAGCTTACAGTCAATCAATCAACACCTTTTTTTTTTTGGAGGGGGGAATGCAGGGCAATTGGGATTAAGTGATTTGTCCCAGGTCACATGGCTAATAAGTGTTAAGTGTCTGAGGTCAAATTTGAACTCAGATCCTCCTGACTCCAGGACCAGTGCTCCACCTAGCTGCTGCATCAATCAACACTTTAAAAAAAAATGTAGTTTCCTGGGTGCCCAGTGCAATGCTAGGCACTTTGGGAGAAGAACATGACTGGGTCCTAGCCCTTGAGGTAATTAAGTGACCAAGATCTAGGCAAAAAATGAGAAGTAGGTGATATGTGTTCCAACGTGTCTATAAAGATCACAACTTCTCTTTTCTGACTCTCCTTCCCCATTTTCCTCCACTATAGCTTCTCAGTGATCTCATTCTTCTCTCTTAATTCTATTTGTTTTCTAGCAAAGGATATAATATCAGTGTTCTGCACCTTATTGGGAATTTAAGTGAATATCTACCCTTGTCCAAGGTTTATGCACTTCAAACCTTATCTCTAATTAGGAAATGGAAGGTTTGAGCTCATGAAAATGGAATTTGGGGCTACAGAAAGCCAATGGGATGGAAACTTGAAGATTTTGTCATTTCTCCCCTCCATTCCCCTACCCTTTCCACATAAGTAGATCAAGTATCTGTTCTAGGACCAAGGCCCATGGATTTAACTTGCCCAGGGTCACATGGCTAGTGCCAGAAGCTGAATTTTAATTGAGTTCTTCCTGAAACCAAAGATATCACCAACTTTTGGGTGGTACTGCTCTACCAATAGAAATGAGTTATTTAGGAAAAGAATACAATTGGGGAGAAGAAAGAGACTGTTAGATTATTAGAGTTGGTAAGAATTTAAGATATCATGTAGTCAAATTTCCATATCAGGAAATTGAGGTTAAGAGGGAAAGTGACATGCCTAAGGTCTCAAAGCTAGTGTAATGTAAATGAGTTTTAGCACCTTAATAATATTAGGAGGTATAAGGTTTTCAAATGAACTGTTTTGAGAAAGCTGTTTTTCAATAAGAAGATAAGGATTTGTGTGGTATGATGTAGCAAGCAACATGAGTTTGTTCTTAAACAACTGATAAACATATGGGGATTGTCTCATAAGACAGAGATCAATGAAAAATATTTAAAACCATTTTATCAGTAATTTATTCAGTAAACTAGCAATCAAATTAAGTGGTAACTTAGGAACACACATAACTAACTAGAACTATGAAAAAACTACCACACTGTTCCTAGGACTAGGATTGGGTCCTGTGCTCCCTATTGAGAGAAATGATTACTTTTTTCTTATATTAATAACCAATTAATATCAAGGGATCCAGGGTTTTTTCCCTTTCTATTTCTGTATTTTAGCCACTGAAGGACAGGGCTGATAATGAGATTTGTTAATGTTCTCCTCAATCTTGGACTAGACCCTACTAGACTACCTGGCTTGGGTCCAGGTAGATCCTTTTGTCTAGGTCTAAGTAGATATGACTAAGAGTAACAGAATAAAAGCTGTCCCTCAGCCCCTCATTAGAAAAAGCCAACCTTTGATTATAATCTTCATTTTCTCATAGTTAACCAATCAGAGTTGATTTCCATTTGTCAGGAATACCTACAAGAATATTTAAACTCTCTGTGGGCCCCCAAAGTTCATCTTTGGTTCCTAAGTCCACTGACTTCATTTTATTAATTATTTGCCAGCTACAATTAATACAAACTATGTCTCTTGGACTTTTCATTCATTATACTATGCTCTAGATTCAGGCAATTAATGTTTGCTCGAGAGAAGCATTGATTAAAAGGGGCTTGCCAGATGACTACCTGGGAAAGAGACACTTGGCCTCCAGACTATGCAGAGAGGAAATTTTGCTGTGAGTCACTTATGATACACTTATCAGAACCTCTAAGGCTCAGGTTGGTGGTCTGTTCTTAGAAGAGAATATTACTTGCTCTTTGATTAATAATGTTTGACTTCATGCATTGAGAAATATTCATCTAATTAGAGCTTTTATCCTATTAGTTAGCATATGTAACAGGAAAGCAGCTATATGTGTATGCCATATATATTAAAGCTAGCCTCAACTCCCAGGTCAGTACTCACTCATACCAAACTGTACCCCATTTAGGATTTTCTTCGTGGAGATATTAGAATGGTTTGCTATTTCCTCCCCCCCTCCTTTTTTTGTGCCATGGGACATCCTTTTATTAAGAGTAGCCTTTGGACACTTGTGCCTAGACTTTAACAAATAAAAGAGAAAACACAATAACTTACTTGGTCTATATAAGAAACACACAGATAGACACAATAGTGGAGTAGTGAATACATTCAGTAGCAACATTTGTATTTCTGACTCAATTCTATGCAACCAGGAAAAATTCTAAGTTATCATTTGTTACCTCAGGTTTTTTTGTTTTGGGTTGGTTTTTTTTTTTGCTTTTTGGAGGGCAATTGGGGTTAAGTAACTTGCCCAAGTTTACACAGCTAGTTTTTTTGTGTGGGTGTTAAGTGTCTGAGGCCAGAACTGAACTTGGGTCCTCCTGACTCCAGGGCCAGTGCTTCACTCACTGCACCACCTAGCCTCCCCTGTTACCTCATTTCTTTTGATTATTGAAACTGCTAGCAGTGTGTCTGATACAATGATGAGATTGGGGTTGAGGGTGTTGAGGCAGTTTGGACAAGATTGGCTGTGGATTTTTTTCCCATTCTTTATTTTTAGTTCACTTTATAAGCCTGCTCTTTTTCATTAATTGAACGTTCATTTATCTCTTGTTGCCACTCTCTAGCTTATTTTGCAAATGAGGAAACTGAGGCAGACTGGGATTAAGTTACTTGCCCAGGGTCACACAGCTCATGTGTCTGGGAATGGATTTGAACCCAGGAAGAACTCAGGGTCTTTCTGACTCCAGGTCCAGTACTCTATCCACTTTGCCACCTAGTTAAACCCTCACCCATAGTAGAAGCTCAGTAAGAATGTATTGAATGAATAGAATTTTATCCTTTATTCACAAAATTCTATCACTTGGCCTAAATAGAGGTGTAGGCTATTAATATTATTAATTAATATTAAATTTAAGATTCACATAAACCTCTAAAATTGCACTGTTTTCCAAGTAGGCTTCAAAACATAAGCCCCTATTTCAATTTAAATATCAGCCTACGTAAGGCTCCTCACACTTGTTCTAAGTACAATGGAAATAACATTGCACCATCAGTCAGAAGACATAATTTCTACTGCACACACTAACCAGCTGCCATGTGGCCTTAGATGAATTATTTCCCTCCTCAGGTCCCAGATTCCTCAACTGTTCACTGAGGTCCAGATGATGTCTAAAATCTTATCAGTTCTAGTATTCTCTGAAATTTTAATTTCCAAACATTTAACCAGCCAGTAGGACAAGCAGCAAGTCCTTGAGGATGTAATACTTTCATGTCTGGAACTTTCTCCATGGGACCTGATGCTCTGATTGGGGGTTGCCACTCTCTACATCTTAGATGAGTATCAGGAAGCAATTCCTAGGCCATATTATTTGACAATCCCTACAATGGACAAATGTGTTTTGGGAGGACGGCAGAAAAAGAAAAAGACCACATATTGATTAAGTAAATTTGCAGAAATAATTTGCTTCATCAAAACTATAGGCATGAAGCAAGAAAAGGGTTTGGGGGAGCGGAGTAGAGTAGTCATAAGAGATGGAACTCAAATGGGATGAGCATAAATGTGTACTGATGATATTCTGGAATTTATCTCCCTTACACTCCTAAGAAATAGTGGGATAATGAAGGAGTAAGAGGACAGCTTAAAATCCTGGCATACCCAGGATGGCTGCTAGCACAGGTTCTTAGATCTGCTTTACTAGGAAAGATAGTTATCTAAAGGGTCAACAATTTTTAATTACATTCACTAGTTCAGGGGAAAAGTCAGCACCCTGAATGTCAGAGAAAATACAAGCAGAGAAATAAAAACCAATAGACAGGGCTCTGAAGCCTGGATCAACTACACACTTACGAATATCCCTGGATTGAGAAAGCCTTTAAATCTGAGCAGTTGGGGACGTCGGAACATATGGCAACTCAGAATTTCAACCAAGGAATCACAAGATCCTTCTCCCAAGCGAGCCCCCAAAGCAAAATACCACCTCAGAATATATATACACTTCTCAGAGTTAGAAGGCACAGTGCCTAATTAGAAATTTTCAAAAAGTGTGAAAGCCTTCCTACAAGCAATACTCCCCTAAGCAAGCTTCCCTTAATGGGCTCCATCTGAGGCTTATTAATGGACATAAACTTTACAGCAAGCTAGTTGCATTTACCATGCATATAATGGGTATTTAATAGGTTTTTTTTTATTAAGTAAATGAATAAGTAACCTTTTTTTAAGGTTTGAGCTAATCAGAAAACAGAGAAACTTTAAGCAAATAACTAATTTTAAACTCCAGGAATTAATCACCTCCTTTCTAATTACTTGCTTTTAGTTCTCTTACTGACTAGAGTATGCCTTGCTTCATTGAATTTTTAAAATTTCAGTCTTTATTAAATTTCAGTCTTGACAGATAGAAACCAAGGAGCTGACCATGGTTGACACTGTTCAATTGTGTTTGCCCTTATCTGCTATGTATATGAGGAGATAACATAGCACCAATGTCATTTCCATGAGCTTTGGTGGAAAGTTTAGTGTCCTTCATCCTCAGTAGAATGACCTTTATGCTCTAAGAGTGCTTATAGCTCTCTTGTTAACTACTTTCCTCAACATCCCTTGCAAGTTATCTTCTCACTAAAAATTATAATGCCATTTAAGCTAATACCTTCAGCACCAGTATACTCATGTTTCTCAGGCAATATGAATACTTAAGTTTAAACTTAAGTAAGCTAGATATAAGGACAGTCAGGTGGCAAAGTGAATAGAAGCCCAGGCCTGGAATAAAAATAGTTTCATCTTCCTGAGTTCAAATCCAGCCTCAGACACCAATTAGCTATGTGACTGGGCAAATCATTTAATCTTCTTTGTCTCAGTTTACCCATCTATGAAATGAGCTGGGGAAGGAATGGCAAACAGCTCCAGTATCTCTGATAAGAAAATCCCAAATGGGGTCATGAAGTGTTGAACAGGATTAAACAACAACAAATGACATGCGTAAGTTTAAATGGTTTGGAGGAGAGAGGACAGACATTTAAAGTTACTTTATGTTAGCTTTTTCTATTTTAGTGACTTTAAAAATTCCTAAGTATTTGTAATTATGACATTTGTTTTATTCAGCACATTTTGTTCCTATCTAAAATTGTATGGAAAATCAATCTCACTCCTGAATTCATTTGAAAGGTAACTAGATGTACAAAGGCAGGACCATGGAATGTAGAGAGCACAAGAATGTGGATCATAAAGTCTACATTCTACTCCCAGATCTACCTTTAATTAATTGTGTGACTTTGGGCAAGTCACATGACTTCCTTGGTATCAGTTTCCTCACCAGTAAACGAAGAGGGAAAAGGATGAACTTGGTCATCTCTTTGTTGCTATTGTTGTTCAGTTATAATGTAATAATATATTAATAATAATTAATAATATAACAATTTATAACTCAAGAGGATGAGTCTTCCTGATTCTAAGCCCCATACTCTATCCATTGCATTGTTTTTTTTACTTACAAAGTTTCATAACTCTAAGATTTTAAGTTGGAGTTGGGCTCTGCTACTACCTAGCCATATAATCTTATTAGGTCAATGCTAATAGAGTAAATATGTAGCAAAGGACTAGAATTTAAGTCAGTATTAAAAAATTGAATGCAAATTGTTTTAAAATATCTCTCCTCCTGAGGCAGCTAGGTGGAGCAATGGCCCTGGAGTTAGGAGAACCTGAGTCCAAATTTGACCTCATACACTTAATAGCTGAGTGATCCTGGGCAAATCACTTAATCCTGAATACCTCAAAAAAAAACCAGGGGCAGCTAGGTGGTGCAGTGAATAGAGCACTCACCCTGGAGTCAGGAGGACCTGAGTTCAAGTCTGGCCTCAGACACTGGACACAATCACTAGCATGTGATTTGGGCAAATCACTTAACCCACAAACAATCAAAAAAACTATCATCCATATAAATTTTAAACATGACTAATGTAGAAAGAAGGGTTGATCAAGGGAATCCTGGTCAATTGAGTCTCCCTAGTCCAACTGAATGAGAAAGTAAGGAGTAATTAATAAAAGCAAGACATTAAGATTTTGCCCATTTCAGATTTTGGGTGGATCATTCTGCAACTTGGAAAGGATATGGGAATTTGAATAGTTCTTTTGTGCACAAAAAGATTAAGAAATAGACTGATCAGCTGTTGGAGACAATCAACTTGTTACCTGGAAATAAATTAACTTCATATTTTTCCTTACCCATTCATTTGCATGGATAGATGGGAAAGATTTGTAATTTTGAAAAACTGGGGATCCTGGTCCCCTAGAGCTGCTTGGTGACTTGGTAAAAGCTCATAATCTTGTTATAGCCAAACCCTCAGAGATGAACATTTTGGAAATTTAACATAAGTTAGGAAGCAATCCTTCAGTGAGGAAGCCCAGTTCTATACCAGGAAGAGATTTTAAAAGGAATGCCAAGCTTAAGGTTATTCATTTACTGGAACGACCCTACTATTCAAGATTCTGACTGTAAAGTGGAGGGTTCTAAGAGTCAAGACCCAGAGGAGACAAAACTAGGGAGGTTAGTATAAACTATTACAGACCAAATGAGAGCCATTTTATTTACAGGAAGGATTTAGAAATTTCTTCAAAAAGTTTCCACAATTGTCCATGACTTAGTAGGTGGTCCTAAGAAGTTTCCTAAGGTTTCTAAAACTTAAACTTTTAAATGTTAGAGGTGGGATTTGAACCCAGGTCTTTTGACTCCAAACTCAGAACTCTATCCATTTATATACACAGTTGTGTCACTGGGATTATAGACTAGCTTAGTAGAAATGGGGCACAGTCAAGGTAAGTCAAGCCTGGGTGTCTGAAGGAGAAAATTTGAGTGAAAGTTCATTGAGGGAGAGTAGAGTGTTAGATTCTATCTGGATATTCCCCAAGCCCTAGCCTTTATAAAAATGATAGAACTGGAAGGGACCTTAGAGGTAACCTCTCTTTTAAAAATTCTCTGATTTTGCAGATGCAGAAATAGAAGCCCTCTACCCTCCCCCCCCCCAAATTAAGGGAATTGTCCAAGGTCGCATAGCAAGTAAGTAGCTGAGCCAAAGCTGGAACTACATACTCTTTCTAAGTCCAATGCTCCATATACTACAGAACATTGTCTTATTTTAAAGAACTCATCTTCTAAGTAGACAAGATATATGGTCAATTTTTAATTGTTCAAGCTTATTGGGACTAGGAAAGCTCAGGTAAAGCAGTCCACTAATGTTCTCCAAATGGTATTTAAGCAATAATATTCTCTATTCATCAAAATGTTTTCAAATAAAGCTACAGAGGAGGGGGAGACAACACAGAAAAAAAAGAGTCAAAAGGGGTGAGGTAAGAAAGGTACTTGGCACAGGGGCATGGTTCTAAAGTCAAGAAAGTCATGAACAGTTACACAATGATAACATTTTAGAAGAAAAAAAAACAACTTTGAAAAACTTTAGAACTTATATTAATTTAATGATAAACCACAAATCCAGAGGCTAGGGGATAGATCATGCCACCCATTTCTTTTCAGAGAAGTGATAGATTTAAAATCCAAAATGGGATTTGTTTTGTAGGACTATGTATTTATTATGTAGCTTTGAGAACATTGTTCTATTGGGATAGTAGGAGACATAATAAATGCCTGTAAAAAATAAATTAGATAACATATTTTTTAAAAGAAAGAAAAAGACAGGTACAGAAGTCCTGCTTTGATATCTCACCATGACAGGGAAATGAACCTGGGCTTTAGAAGGCTATATAAAAGTAATGTCCTCTCAGGCAGGTTATAATGTAATTTGCTGAAAAGGCATCAGACAACTGTTGCCAATTGTCTACTTTCTGGGCCTGGGTAAGTATAAGTAGACTCATCACAAGCCAGCTGGATGCTTGGAGATAAATGGTTTGGCAATGGCATTCTATGAAATAAAAAATATAAGATCATCTTCAAGGCTGTAAGGTTCTTTTACACTTCTGCCATGATGGTGATAAAGTGGTGGAAAGGGGACCATGGGTGCCAAGATTCACTCAATAATTGTTGGTACTCTAAATGTGAGATCATTGTCCAAGGACCAACAAGTAGGCACCCTACTGGAGAAACCAAATCTCACCTTTCTTGTTAGAAATGAAACCAGAAGGCCAAAGTTATGGCTAAATGAAAGGACTACTCACAAGTTCTACTTGAAGAGGCAAACAAAGGAGATGGCTAAGTTAGTTTTTATCACATGCCCCAAGGCAATGAGAAGCATCCTCTCAAAGACTTTTTGGTAATTTTATATTGTAGTGAGTATTTGCAAAAAGACCACCATGAAAATAATTGTGGCTTATGTCTCAACATCAGTTGCTAAGAATGAGAAAGTAGAAAATTCTGTGAAGAACTTCATAAATTACATTAACACTTGGTAATTTCAAAGCAAAGGTACACATAGGCAGTGACAGTGAAATAGATGTGAGAAAATACAGCCTAGGGGTTAGTAATGAGAGGGCCCAAAGATTTGTAGACTACACAGAAGGATCATACCTAAACCTTATGAGTGATTTCTTTAAGAAAAGAATCAGGGAGCAATGTACATAACAAATACTGCATAATATCACACACACAATTAGTTACACAAGTTGTTTAGTTTTAAGCTTAGAACTACACTAAGGACACCATATATACATATATTTAAATGCTTTTGATATCTTTTGCTTTTTTTTTATCACTTTCATTTCTGAATATATTTTGCCCCCTTCTTTGCCTAGTAAGACATCATTATAAAAATAAAATAAGAAAGAGAAAAAGAAAAAACAAAACAGCTTAAGAAGACTAGCCATCCACTACACATCAACTGAGTCTGACTGTGTATGTGATGTTCCTCAACCATTGTCCTACTCTGCTTTCTAAAAAAGGGATATTTTCTCATCTCTTCCTCAGGGTTAAGCTTCTTGGTCATTATAATTGTGCAGCACTCAGGGATTTGCTTTTTTTGTTCTGTTCTGTTCTTTCCATTTACATTGTTGTGGTTATTATATTCATTATTTTCCTGGTTCTGCTTTTTTCACTTTGCATCAGTTGAGATATATAGATATAGATATACACACCCTCCTATGCTTCTCTGAATTTTTCACAATAATTTTGCATACTGTAGTATTCTTCAGTTGCATTAGAAGTTGATCCTTTTCCAATAGACAGAACATAGACATATTTCAATTGACATATTGACATTCTTACTGATATTTTTGAATTGTCTATCTGTGCATAGACTACCAAGTTCTTAGAGCAAAGATTAAGACATGGCATGCAATGAAAATAAGTCCAATATAATCTATTCACACAAAGTGCTGATAATGAAAAATAGAAAATAGATATTGATGTAAATTATAACAGTTTCATAGGGAAGAAAAATGAATATCAATCAATTGATCTAACAAGGAAACCAAAACAACTACTCCCATTATAATACACGACCTTTTCAAGTAAAGAAATATGGTAAAGATGGGCAGTTCTGGTTTATAGTAAAAACATTCTTGTAAACTCCTAAAGGGAAATATTATAGGAGATTACATGAAGTATTATCTTATACGGTATATATCAGAAGAAAAAGAAGTAGAAACATGTTTAAAAAAAAGGATGGCCAGAGGTATTTGAGGATGAAGCTTAAGAAAAGATGACAGACAAAAATAGAAACTAACTGTAAAGTATTTTTTTAAACTCTTCCTTTTGGCCATGGACTCAAACATGGAAATTCCAGATGTGCTACTAGAGGAAGTGACAATGATCTAAAGAAAATAAAGATAGGAAAATTAACAATATTAGATTAAGTACCAATAAAGAAGGTCTATGTTGGTGCTGAAATAATACTGAGGGCATCAAGGGATCAGTTCTCAGAAAGAGGAAAATAATAACAGTATAAAAATACTCCTCACTTATTATTAGGAAGTTGCATATTATAGTAAGTTAAATTCTATTCTACCTGTGTGCTCTTAGACAAGTCACGGCTGAGTTTTCTCATCTGTAAAATAAGATTCTTGGATTAGATGGCCTCTAATGTCCCTTTCAGTTCTGTATCCATGATCCTTTAAAGCAAATGAACAAAGGAGATTAAGAAAATAGCAATAACTGATCCAAAGCCTAGTTTCTCAGGTATGCAAAATATTTATGAGAATATTTGATGGAAATTTTGAGGGAATCTTCCACAAAAGTATTAGATATTAGAAGGGCAGAGGCAGGCTTTCATAAATTATACTCCATACTTCATAAATTATACTACATTTTACATTTATACAATTGACTGAAAGGTGTAGAAAATGCAAATGCTATTGTGCTTATCGTTTGTGGAATTTAGTTGAATGAGTTTGCATCATGAGGGGAAAGAGGTTGTTTTACTTCAAAGTGAGACAAACATCAAAGTTTTGAGGGCAAATTCTTAGATATGTGTCAGGGGCTTCTATGTCTGCCCAGGCTAAAATGTCCACTTTTAATTTAGGAGCAATTGTCGACCTCTATTTGAATCTGAAGAAAGGTAACACCCTCAATACCATTAAGGTAGCTGACCCTCATTAAGAAAAACATTTTTAAAGAAGTTTTTTAATGTTTATTTTCTAGGCAGGCAGGAAGGGAGGGAGAAAAGAGAGGGTACAACCTAGAATATGACACATGGTAAACATGCTACCCTCCTGAGAAGCCTCTTTGGCAAGATGATTTATTAATTGGAAAGAGCTCCTCCATTAACTCCTTAACAATACAGTTCAAATTCAGCATCATAGATTAGCAAGCCAAGAAACAAATACAAAAACAATGGGTAAAAATGATGAACCAAGAAACCTGCTCCAGAGCCGGTCTGAAGCTCATAGAATACACAGTCCACACAGAATTGAAGTTATGGATCACCCAAAGGGCAATGAAAAGGGGCATACTGGGTGTGATTAGCCTGCAACATAACACAGTTGAGGAAAAGTACAATAAAAGTACTGCAAAAGACACCATGAAAAAAATATATATCCAGAAAAGGGGAAAAATAATCAGAGACATTAGTGAATATATTAAAAAGTGCTAATTACAGAAAGGCCATTTCCTTACTTTCTTTTTCTTTCTTTTCTTTCCTCTTTCCCTTTCCCTTTGCTTTCCTTTCCTTTTCCCTTCCCTTCCCTTCCCTTCCCTTCCCTTCCCTTCCCTTCCCTTCCCTTCCCTTCCCTTTCCTTCCCTTTCCTTTCCCCCTCCCTTCTTTTCTCCCTCCCCTTCTCCACCCTACTGCCCCTCCCTCCCTCCCTTCTCTCCCCCCAAATTCTATCAAACATTTAAAGAGCAACTAATTCCAATATCAAATAAATCATTCAGAATAAAAGGTAAAGAAGGGATCCTACCAAATTTCTTTATGAATCAAATATGATGCTGATACCTAAACCAGGAAGAGTAAAAACAGAAAATTATAGGCCAATTTCATTAATGAGTATGAATGCAAAAATCCTAAATAAAATATTACCCAAAAGATTACAACAATATATTATAAAGATAATATATTTCGACCAAATGGGATTTATATCAGGAATGCCGGGACAATAAAAGTTAAAAAAAAACATATGATTATATCAATAAGTACAGAAAAACTTTTGATAAAATACAGCATATATTTCTATTAAAAACACTTGAAAGCATTGGTATAAATGGATTTTTTTTCCTTAAGTTGATAAAAAGTATTTATCTAAAATCATTAGCAAGCATTATTTGTAATGTAATGTAATTAATGTAATTTTTCACTATTAGCCTTCCCAGTAAGATCAGGTGTGAAACAAGATGCCCACTGTCACCAATGTTATTCAACATTGTATTATAAAACCTAGCAATAATAATAAAGGAAGAAAAATAAACAGAAAGGATCAAAACAGGAAATGAGGTAACAAAACAATCTCCTTTTGCAGATGATATGATGATATACTCAGAAAATCCCAAAGATTCAACTAAAAAGTTTGTTGAAACAATTAATCAATTTAGCAAAGTAGCAGAATATAAAGTAAATGCACATAAATCATCAGCATTCCTATATATCACAAACAAAACCCTACAAGAAGACATAGTAAAAATATCCCATTTAAAATAACTCTAGACAATATAAAATACCTGAGAGTATACCTGCCAAAGCAAACCCAGAAGCTATATAAAAAAAAATTATAAAAACTTTTCATACAACTAAAATCAGATTTAAATAATGAGATATATTAATTATTTGTGGGTAGTCAGGGCCAACATAATAAAAATTACCATTTTATTTAAACTACTTTATATATTCAACATTACAAAAAAATATTTTACTGAATAATAAAAAAAATTAACAAAATTCATTTAGAAGAACTAAAAGTCAAGAATAGCAAAAGACCTAATGAACAAAATGTAAAGGAAGTAGGGTTAGTAATACCAGATCTTAAACTATATTATAAGGCAGTAATTATCAAAACTATCTCATACAGGCTAAGAAATAGAAAGGTAGATCAATGTAACAGAGTAAACATACAATTTACAACAACAAATAAATATAATAACCTTGTATTCAATAAGTGTAAAGACTTAAGATTTTGGGATAAGAACTCATTATTTGGTAAATTTTTTTTTGGGGGGGGGACTGGAAAGTAGCATGGCAGAAACTGGGCATAGACCAGATAGATCTTACACCATTTACCAAGATAAGGTCAAAATGAATATATGACCTAGATATAAAGAAAGATATTACAAGAAAATTAGAAGAACATATTCCTTATCAGCCATGGATAGGTGAACAATTTATGAATAAACCAGAGAAAGAGAACAAAGTTAGGTGTAAAATGGATAATTTCAATTAAATTAAATTTAAAATTTTTGTAGTAAAATTTTAGTTTTGTAGTAAAATTTTAAAATGAGATGAAACAAAGTCAGAAAGAAAGCAGAAAGTTTTTTTTATGGGAGGAGAAATTTTATAGACAGTTTCTCAGATAAAGATCTCATATATCAAATATGTAAAGAACTTTGTCAAATCTATAAGAATACAAACTATTCCCCAATTAATAAATAATCAAAGAATATGAAATGAACAGGCAGTTTTCCAATGAAGAAATAAAAATACTTTATAGTTATATGAAAAAATTCTCTAAATCATTATTGATTAGAGAAATGCAAATCAAAACAACCTTGAGATATTATTTTATACCTACCTGATTGACTAAAATGATTGAAGGAAATAAGTATTAGATGGGGATATAGAAAAATTAGGACACTAATTAATTGTTGGTGGAATTGTGAGACTTCCTGGATTCATTAAATACTAGCCTCTTTCCTTTGAAGATTATGTTCCATCTATTCCTCATGTATCTTGTAAATAAATAATTATATCTTCCCTTTCCATTACTCTTACAGTAATAACACATACTGCTTTGAACAATAATCAACTACGGAAAAATGGGACTGGGTTCCTGTAGGAGATTGTGTAATCACTTTCTTTTTCCTTAAAATTTTGTGAATGGGTAAACATATATTGAGTCCTGTGTAGAGGCAGGAAGATACACTTATTAAGTACTAGAAGTCTTGGAATCTAGAATTAAAAAGGCAAATATCCCTTCTAATCTCCAGTGGGCCCATACTTGAAACATTTCCCAGTTTGGTATGATTTCCTATAACTTAATCAAAGTTTAGGAGCATCTTCACCAGATGATAAGGCATTGGAATAAGACTTGACTATGATAGCCCAATGGTACAACCTAGCTACATTCATAGAGATTCCCCCTCAGTTGGCTTCAGGGTGATGAATTTGTTTTTGCCGTTATAACTCTCAAAGACGATCTAATAATCAATAAACAAGTTTGAGTAAAGTCGGTGGAATACATTCATCAGTTAAATCATAGTTCTTTTTAAGTCCTGAAGTAAATATTAATTCTATTAAGCCAACTATCCTTTTCTATCATTCACTGACACAAATGTGACACTCTATTCCCGTGTCTTAGTGCTTTCATTATGCACAATATCTTAAGAATGTGGGAATACTACAAAAGAAGGAAATAGAATTAGATCAAAGAAGACTCTAAGCAGCTTTAAGTCTGAAGGAAACTTCCGATAAGCTTGGGAGCTTTGACCTGCTCTGTTTCCAATTGAGCAAGTTTTCCCTCCTTAGGCAGACCTATAAACCCCTCTGCCCTCCACTCTTGCGAGATCTCATCATATTTATGTGAGACTTATTTCAAGCACCCATTTTGCTTAGACTACTGCAACCCAGAACTCCTGAGCTCAGGAGAGCCTTGTTCTCCTTGGTAGCTAGGATTTCAGGCATTTGCCCTCATATTTCAGTCATACCCTTCTTAATGAGTGTGTTTTCTTCATGAGTGTGTTTTTTTAATGAGTTGCAAAAAAAGACACAGTAAGTAGAAATTACTAGTTCCATTTTAGGCTCTATCCAAAGCACATTTGAGACTAATAACTTCTCTGTCTACTTCTGCTTCATCTTTTGTCTTATAGTAGTGGAATGATATTCTTTAAATCACTCTTGACAGTCATACATCCCTTTTCATTTATTAAACAAATAGTTGTTGATCTTCTACTATATGCAAGATTCTCTGCTCCCCTAAAATTTGGTAGTGGAGATAAGAGGCATAAAAATAATCAAGAAAGAAGGAGGCTATGATAGGTACATGGAAAGGACATTGGTCTAGGGTTGACATCATTAAGAATAGCAGAGTCAGTACTAGAATCCAGAGTCTAAGTCCAATGCTATAGCTAACTGTGAATTCTTTTCTGCTATTACTCTCATTTTTATGAGTATTTGCCCTCTCATGCTCCAAAAATTGATTTTTAAAATTACTTTTTACTTCTTTTTAAAATTCTTGCTTCACCCTTTCCAAGAATTCATGTTGAACTTTCCCCCAAACTGCATTTCTCTTTGTGGCTTTATTTGTGGATGTTTTGGAGTAATTGTTATTCTGGGTTATAATAATTATTCAGATTTGGTATTGAGTATCATTGTCAACATAGTATCTCTTTATGGGGGCATTACTTTTTTGTTTGTTCATTCTTGCAGCCTACTTTTTGTCTTTGGGCTTTATATTAGGCCCATGATCTGCACATACCTGTAAGGAAAATCCATGTTGAGTTTGTGTCCTCTTGGATACTTGGATACTTCTGTTGGTCTTCTAGGGGCATTGAATGTTGTGCTATTCCAGGATCTCAAGAACAACTCAGGTTGGAGGTCTGCAAACTTTTAGTGCTCCCAAAGTGATCTGATCTAGGGCTGAGTTATGATCATTTCCTTCCTGTCTGACTTCTGTAAGTTTTTTTTTTTTTTTAAGCAATCAGGGTTAAGTAATTTGCCCAGGGTTACACGGCCAGTTATTTCTGGGTGTGGTGCTGAGTATCTGAGCCCAGATTTGATCACCAGGTCATCCCGACACTGGAGCCGCTGCTCTTACTCACTGAGCCACCTGGCCACCCCTAAGCAATTGGGGTTAAGTAACTTGCTCAAGGTTACACGGCCAAGTGTTTCTGGGTGGGTGCTAAGTGTCTGAGCCCGGGATTTGATCCCCAGGTCATCCCAACACTGGAGCCAGTGCTTTTGCTCGCTGTGCTACCTGGCTGCCCCAAAACTTTTTTTTAGAGCCAATTGGGGTTAAGTGACTTGCCCAAGGTCACATAGCTAGTTTTTGTGTCAAGTGTCTGAGGCAAGATTTGAACTCAGGTCCTCCTGACTCCAGGGCCAGTGCTTTATTCACTGCGCCACCTAGCTACCCCCTTCTGTAAGTTCTTGATCTGGGTTTGGGTTTGAACAACAGACTCTATGGACTTGCCCTGGTTGTTGTTCCAGTAAGATGCCAATGGACTCAGCCACTGCCAGTCAGGTGGAAAGCCCTGTAGGTTCAGAGTGAAAGAACAGTAGGATCCCCTTTGACCTGAGATTCTTGCCCTGTTTTTTCTGCTATAGGCTCCAGCCTGGACTAGAGTCTAGAACTGAATCTAGAACTCCACTCCTGAGGTCAGATCCACACAATTCCTGTTTTCTTTTGAACTTGCTCCCTACTCAAGACAAAGCCTAGGGTCATGAACTGCTCCTCACCCTGGAATTCCCCCAATATGGGCAGGTCTGTTCCTCAGTCCACTTTGGATCTATGACTCAGAGCTGGGTAATGAAAACAGAGCTACCAGTTGGCACCTGTTCCTGTATCCTGAACAAGGTCAAGGCCCTCCTATATGGGTCTACAACCTCTTCTTGCCCTGGTGCACAGCCTCTATCATCTCTCCACTCCTGCACAATGGAATGTTCTATAGGCCATGCTGCTGGCTAGACTTCATTTCCAGTGTTAGAAAATGCCTTTATCTGTTTCTCTGTTCTGATCTAGACTGGAAATATGACTCCTTGTGATATTTTTTCCCCTCAGATTTCCTGATTATGACTTTGGTACATTTTCCAGATCTTTGTGGAAGAGTTATGTTGGGTATCTTGGCTGTCCTTCTTGCTACTCTGCCATCATGGCACTGGCTCCCCTACTGCCTTTTACTAGCCATGTGACCTTTGACAAACACCTAAATTATCTGGGCCACAATTTCCCAATTCAACAAGCATTTATTATTTGAGAGGCAACACAATGTAGTGAACAGAGTGCCAGACTCAGAGCTGTAAAGATTTGGGTTCCAGTCTTTCTCCTGACATATACCAACTGTGTTAGCCTGGAAAAATCATTTAACCTTTCAGTGCCATAGGCAAATCTCTAAGACCAGAAAAAGCAGAACAGCTATAGACCTACACTGGTAGGGAGTTTCCTTACTGAGAATTCTCTAAATCTGTACTTCTCAAATGTTTTGAGCTTAAGACCCCAGAGAGATTTTGTTTATGTGGTTTGTATCTATTGATAGTTACCATATTAGAAATTAAAACTGAATTTTTTAAAAAAATTCATCTAAAAATAACAATAACAAACCCATTATGTATGAACATAAATAGCATTTTAATGAAAAAATACATTTTTCTAAAATAAAAACAATTTAGAGAGAAGGATTGTTTTACATATTTTTCAATCTCTTTAATATTTCACTTAATAGGACACAGCTGGATTCTTTTATCTATTTCTGTATTCAGTCTGTTGTGATATGTTGTTTTGGTTGAAAGACATTAAAAAATACCCTAGCTTCACATAGATATGTGGTTGGAAATGGGAGGAATGTTTTAATAGGCAAATAATGTCTTAGTATTACTATGGAAATAATTTTGATCTCTTGAACCCCCCGGGAAGAGCCTCAGGGACCTCTAGTGGTTTACAAACCACATTTTTATAATTGCTGCAGTATACAATGAAATAAAAAAAAAATCTGGTTAAAAAAAGCATAAGGCACTGTTAGGTGTTAGAGATACAAAGACATAAAAAAAAACCCTGTCTCTGAGGAGTTTATATT
Organism: Petaurus breviceps papuanus; assembly: GCF_028583685.1. Classification (NCBI taxonomy): domain Eukaryota; kingdom Metazoa; phylum Chordata; class Mammalia; order Diprotodontia; family Petauridae; genus Petaurus; species Petaurus breviceps. Next base: position 2,198,022 of record NW_027187302.1, read on the forward strand.
TTTCTGGGAGATTGATGTAAAGATAATAATGTTTGTGCTATCTTCTGACCTTAAAATGATTCTATGATCTTGATGTCATGATTTTTATAAGGATTAAGTGATATAATTCAGATGAAAATATTTTGTAAACTTTAAAGCATCACATAAAGTTATTTTTAACTGTTATAGCTATACCATCATCTGACCTCCATCTCTGTATCAGACAGCATGAGAAACTAAGCCAAATGTTTTGTTGGAATGCAGTTACACCATCGTCCCAGGTTTCCTCCTAACCCACTAGTCTTAAAACCATGTCCAAAAAAGATAAAAAATAAATCTAAACTGACCTTGACAAAGTCATATTGGCTTTTATTCATCACTGCTTCTCTTTCTAACTGCTCACAAGCCATCCCTTTAATATTATGTCCTAGATAGAATTTTGTTAGTAATTGAAATGAAGTCCATCAGCCTCTCACTTGAAGATTCCATTCCCTTCCTTTTCTTTTTTGAAAATCAGTACAACTATCATTCATCTCTATTCTTCTTTCATTTTCCTTTTTTTTCAAAGAAAACTGACAGAAAATGTTGAAGTGATTATGGAAAGATGGAAAACACTAATTAACTGCTAGCATAACTAGAAATTGGTTTAACCATTCTGGGAAAAAAATTGGAAGTGTGTACAAAAAGTCACTAAACTGTTGGATCCAGAGATCTCAGTACATTTTACATTCCCAATAATCTGATGACAGAAAGAAAGGCTCCATGTGCTAAATCAAATCAAGTCAACAAGCATTTATGAAGAGACTACTGTGTACCAGGAACTATGGTAAGTGCTGGGGATACAAAGAAAGACAAAAATAGCCCTCTGCTTTTAGGGAGCCTACAATCTAATGGGATAGACAGTATCTAAACAACTGTGGACAAACAAACTGTATACAGAACAAATTGGAGACATTCCATAGAGGGAAAGCACTTGCATTGAGGGAGAGAAGAAAACAAGTATTTATTGTTTCTTATGTGTCAGGCACTGTGCTAAGTGCTTAACAAAAATTATATTATTTGGTCTTTACAACAACCCTATGAGATAGGTACTATTATAATCCTCATTTGGAGACAGAGGCAGACAGAAGTTGTGACTTTTCCAAGGTCACACAGCTAGTAAGTGAGTGAAGGTAATTGAATTCAAGACTTTCAGACTCCAAGCCTAGAGCTCTGTCTACTGAATCACTTAGCTTTATGGGGGATCAAGAAAGACTTCTTGAAGAAGACAGGACAGTTTGATAGAGGAGAAAATATACAGACAATTAGGTATGAACAAGATATAGGCAAGATAAATTGGAAATAATCTCAGAGGGAAGGCATTAGCATTAAGGGGGAATTGGCGAAGGCTTCTTGCAGAAGGTGAGGTCTTAGCTGAGACTTGAAGGCAGTCAAGGAAGCCATGAGGAAGAGACAAGCAGGGAGAGAATTACAGGTTTGGGGGACAACCAGTGAAAATGCATGGGATTGGGAGATGAAATGTAGTGTGTGAAGAAATGCAGTCTAATGCCATAGGATAATAGAGTATTTGGAGTAGAGTAAGGTATAAGAAGACTGGAAGGGTAGGAAAAGACTGGATTATGAGAGACTTTAAAAGATTGCATATTCGATCTTGAAGATAACAAGGTCTTTAAGATGTCTATGGGACATCCAGTTCAAGATGTCCCATAGGCAGTGGAGTGAGGGTATGGCTGGATAAACATCTGAGAAACATTTGCATGGAGATAATTGAATCCACATGAGCTAATTAGATTATCACATGAAATGGTATAGAACAGTATAGCAGAGTGTCAAGGACAGAGGCTTAGGGGATTCCAACACTTAGTGGGAATGACCTCAAGATCCAACAAAGAAGACTGAGAAGAAGTAGGAAGAGCAAAAGGAGAGAGTGGCACCATGAATCCAAGATCAAAGAGAGTATTAAGGAGGAGAAGGTGGCAGCCATACCAACGACCACAGAGAGATCAAGAAGGATGATGAGAATTGAGAAAAAGGCCATTCATTTTTGGAACTAAGGAATCATCGGTTACTTCAGAGAGAGCAGTTTCAGTTAAATGTTAAGGCTGAAAGCCAGACTGCCAAGAGTTAAAAAGAAGGAAAGTCAAGTAAGTAGATAGAGGATGGTAGTTGGTGAGGATGCACCAAGTGAGGGCTTTTTGAGGATGGAAGAGATATAGGTATGTTTTTAGATTATAGGGAAGCAGGCAGTAGATGGGGAGAGACTGAATATTAGTGAGAGAGAAGGGAATGATAACAACACAATCATAGAAGCACCATTTATAATAGCAAAAACCTGGAAACAAATTATGTACTCAAAAATTGTGTAGCAGCTGAACAAATTTTAATAGATACATGTGATACAATATTATTAAGTCAAAAGGAATTGCAAACATGATTAACCCAGGGAAGCATGAGGAAGCTTTTATGAACTGATACATGTGGAATGAAATGAACAATACATGCAATGGTTACATCATTATAAATGCATATGACACTAAAAGGCAATGAAACTCAAGGAAAATATCTGTGTGAAGCCAGTTCTAAATGACTAAAATAAAAGTCTTCTTGGTTTACAAATTGTAATCTATAAAAATTGAAAATTTCATGTTCTGCCAGTTAGGGTCACTGTATTGGGAGATTTTGCTTAACCATTTTTTTATGGGAAGGTAATTTAGTTTTTTGTTTTTGTTTCTTGAAGTTTTGATATATTACAACAAAATGTATTAATAAAGAAACAAAAAAAGTCACTGATAGCTAAGCAGTTCTTTCAATTTGCTTGATAGACATTATGAATTGAGCTAATTGAGGACAGTTAGGTATTTTCCATAAACCTATTTGGTATCCATAGAGTATGAAATTCTCATATAAATTATGCATATTTCCAGATTTGATAGATTTAGGGACAAGGACTGGACCTGTGAGAGATCAATTGTATAAGGAACTCCCAGGTTAAAAAAAATCTCCTTCTACTGAGCCTTCTCTTAAACTTAGGGTCTTAGAGAATTACCTGTGACACTGGAAGGTTGGGTGATTTGCCTAGTTCACATAAGCAATATATATGTATGTATATCAAAGGCAGGACTTGAACCCATATCTTCCTGGTCTTAGATCCAACTATTTCTACTATGGCATGCTGCCTCTTTTCTTTCTTTCTTTTTTTTTGAAGGGGGAAGGTAGGGCAATTGGGGTTCAGTGACTTGCCTAAGGTCACATGATTAGTTTTTTTGTGTGTGTTAAGTGTCTGAGGCCAGATTTGAACTCAGGTCCTCCTGACTCCAGGGCCAGTGCTCTATCCACTGTGCCACCTAGCTGCCCCTTGCTGACTCTTTTCTATGCATGAAAATATGTTAAATCTATAAGCTATGATATCCATAACATGAAATTCTTGACCAATGGAGTATTTGACAGAATTGCTCATGATACTTCCCCCTCCTTTTCTTTTTCAACAAGATAGAGAGGTGTGGATTATATAATTGTATTATTAGTTGGATTCAGAACTGTTAGAATGACTGGACACAAAGTTATGATTAATGTATTGATAATAAGCCTAGAATTCTCTAGTAGTATACTGAGGGATTGGTGCTTTTTTTTATCTAACAGCTTTATTAATGATATGAACAAATACAGTATATTTGTCAAATATGCAGATAATATAAGTCTGCTTTGGGAGGAATAGCTACAACATGACATAAAAATGGTATCTAAAAATGGTGACAAAGTAGAATGATAGGCCAAATATAATATGGAAAATTTAATCTATCTATCTATATGTATATGTATATACATATATACATGTGTGCATGTGTGTATGTATATATATATGTATATACACACATATATAGTCTACCACGTAGGAAAAAATCACCTACATAAATCCAGAACAAGGGACACTGGACTGGAGGGCCTATACAGGAATTCATTTTTATGTTTTGGCCTTTTGGAGGGGGGAATTCAGGGCAATTGGGGTTAAATAACTTACTGAAGGTCACAAGGCTAGTAAGTGTCAAGTGTCTGAAGCCATATTTGAACTCAGGTCCTCCTGACTCCAGGGCTGGTGTTCTATTCACTATGCCACCTAGCTGCCCCAGCAGGAATTCATTTTTAAAAGAACTGAGGATTTTAGTACACTACATTACAAATTTGATATGAGTCAATAGTGTAAAGTGATAATAAAAAACATTCATGTGACCTTGGGCTACACAGATAATGGTATAGCATCCAATCAAGGGAGATGATAACCTTATTGCAGCCTACCTTGGTCAGGCCACTTTAGGACTACCATGTTTATTTATGGACATACTATTTAAGAAGAGACATTGATAAGCTAGAGTGAATCTAGTGGGGAGTAACTAAGATAATGCAAAAGACTCATCTTAGGAATTCTAGGGAAGGTGAGCTTGGAGAAGGAAAGGGAGGATTTGGGGGAACCTGATAGCAGCATCCACATATTTAGGGTTCTGTCATGTGGGATGAATGGGTGGAAAGGACAGAAAGGCAGATCTAAATTTGAAATGAGGAAGAATTTCTTGATAATGATAGTTATCCCAAAATGAAGTGCTGTCTCAGATACAAAAAGGATAGTCTCTAGGTGGCGCAGTGCACAGAGTGTTGGAACTGGAGTCAGGAAGACCCATCTGACTGTCCCCAATTGGCCCTCCCTTCTGTCAGTACCCACCCTGCCCCACCCTTTACTCAGCTTCCTACTTCTGGGTAGGGTAAGATAAATTTATACACCCATCTAATTGTGTTCTTCACTCTTTGAGCCAATTCCATGAGAGTAAGTTTCAAGCAATGCCCAGCACTCATCCTCCCATTTTCCCCTCCACTGTAATAGGTCTTTCTCACCTCTTCATGGGAGATAATAAGACCCCAGTTCAAATACAGCCTCAGATACTTCCTAGCTATGTGACCTTGAGCAAGTCACTTAGCTTCTATCTTTGTCAGTTTCCTCAACCGTAAAATGAGGATAGTAATAGTTCCTACATAAGTAGGTTGATATAAGGGTCAAATCATATAAAATTTTCAAAATGCTTTGCAATGCTTAATAAATGCTTATTCCCACCACCATCAGTTCTGCACCATGGAAGTGTTCCAAGGCTGGATGACAACTTGTCAATGTTCAGGGAAGGTTCATGATTCAACAAATGGACCTTTGAGGTGCCCTAATGTCTGTGATTTAGAATATGAGTACACACGAGTGGCATGAAGTAGGTGCTATGAGAGTATCCAAAGGAGGGAAGAGACTAGTTTGCTATGACTTAAAGAAATTAGATGACTCCATTCTAAGCCCCTTGAATTTTGTGAATAGATACATTAAAAGCATCTCTGTTTGTGCACAAAAGGGCATATGTGCTTTTAGACTGACTTGAAGGGAGAGATGCAATACACAGGGCTTTCCAAGAGAATTAGCAAAGTTTTAGGTTTTAGTAGCTTTAAATGGCACTAAAGCTTTTGGGATGCCCTGTACAGAGAAGCCCCCAGGTAGCATTCTAAGCCCTGAGCTGCATGCTTAAGCAACTGGGTATGTATGAGCACTCTTGGTGTACCCACTCACTTCTGAGTCACCAGTTCACTCATCAGGTGCCTGCACAAATAGGGCCAACATCCCCATGTCTCCAAGACCTTCCCTCCTAGTGCTTTCCATAGGATCTTCTCTAATCTAAAGAGACCATTAATCCTAACAATACTTTATAATTTATTAAATGTTGCTAGCTCCAATTCCTAAAGGATTTTCATTTCTTTGCCATCTTCTTCCGATCCTGAAAAGATTACTCATTTATATATAGATTATAGTACATTTGCTAAAACAGATTCAAAATTAATAAAATACTATTGCTTTAAAAAAACACTCAAGGGCAGCTAGGTAGTACAATGAATAGCGAGCTGGACTTGGAGTCAAAAAGACTCATCTTCATGATTTCAAATCAGGCCCCCTGCAAACAAAGCAAAAAAACCTACTTTACAATTTAGAATGATGTCCCCAAATGTATTAACCTTTGTATTCTCTTTGACTCAGAGATACTGCTTCTCTTATTGTTGTGATTAGTCATGTTTGACTTTTCATGACCCCATTTGGGGTTTTCTTGGCAAAGATACTGGAGTGATTTGACATTTCCTTCTCCAGTTCATTTTATGGTGAAGAAACCAAAGCAAGTGGGGTTAGGTGACTTGTCTAAAATCACAAAGCTAGTAAGTGTCTGGGGACAGATTTGCACTAATGAAGATGAGTCTTTCTGACTCTAGGTCTAGTGCTCTATCCACTATGCCGCCTAGCTGCCCTTGAGTGGTTTTTAGGAAATAATATTTTAGTTTACCTATTTGAATAGCCTCTAGTCATTCAAACAATCAGAACTATGATGTCTGGGTCTACTTGGTCAATTGATGATTCTAATGAAGTCCAAGCATAATTTTATGGAAGAAAAATTTTCTCCAGATTCAGTCACATTTATATAATGCTTTAAGGTATACCTAGAGCTTTCCTTAGGACAGCTATGTGAGGTATGTTGTCCAAGTACTATTGTATTACAAATTAGGAGGTGAAGACTCTTAGAGTCTTAAAGGACTTGTCATGGAACTGTCCACAGAGTTAATAAATTATATAGTCCATTCTAGAGACTATACCTACCACCAATTCCAATCTGCCATTTTATAAATGTAATCCATTGGTCAGAAGGAGGCCTAGGATATTGGCTTTGGGTGACAGCACAAATCCCTCTTGACTTTTGGAAAAACAATTTAAATGCCTTCCTATAAATATTTTACTAATGCTTTATATAAAGGACTTCATAGCATATGAATACATTTCAGTAAAACATACCAGTGATAATCAGTTATATCATATATTTTAAGAGGGCAGCTAGGTGGCACAGTGAATAGAGTGCTTGGCCTGGAGTCAGGAAGACTCATCTTCATGAATTCAAATTTGACCTCAGAAACTTAGTAGCTGGGTGACCCTGGGCAAGTCACTCAACTCTGTTTTTCTCAGTTTCCTCATCTGTAAAATGAGCTGGAAAAGGAAATGACAAACCACTCCAGTATCTCTGCCAAGAAAATCCCAAATGAGGTCATGAACAGTCAGATGTGATTGAAAAGACTGAACAACAAAAACATATTCTAGGAGATGGTTGGTCTGTTTGTGAGTCATTTGGCTATTTCTTCCCCCTTTGCCCTCTTGCTTCCTGTTTTTGAACCATTTACATAATCATTATCAAGGGATAACAGAAGAGTTATAAATATTGTCCATCAATTTTGTTATTTCTTTGTAGACTGATCGCATGCTTTTTTAATGTTTTCTGAGCATAGAATTGATTTTTTATGCCCACATTTATTAATATGTGTGGGGAGTGACTGAAAGAATTAATATACAACCCACTGGGCCTATGCTTTTCTCAACTTTGTCTTATAACCTTCATAGGCTACCCATGATTCCCTTCTGTTTTATATCAGTCCTCCCCTGGTTTCCTCCCAGTACTCTTAGGTCCCCTACAGCTCTCCCCACAATGATTTTCTTTCAATTCCACTTAATCCACTTGGTCATCTGTTGGTATTCTATAAATTTCTCCTCTGATTCATGTAAGGTTGTAATAATTAAGTACATGGTAAATGATGTATTGTTGAATATAATGTAACTGCCACAGAGGATTTTAATAGTTATGTCTAAAAAATTTTAGAATTATTTATTGATTTAGATAATCATGGTCATTCATATATTACATTATCATGGATAATTGGATAACATAGTAGCAGTCTTTCTTATGCCACCTACCCAGGACTCCTTGCCATCTTCTCTGCTGCTACCCCCTTCTCGTTACCTGGACCTCCATGTTCTGGACCAAACTTAGACAACACCCTAGTAGAATTGATCCATTTAGCATTGGAACTCTACCCCAGTTCTGAGCTATCCTGACTGTGAGTGAAGACTTATCTAATTTATTATATCCACCATCTGACCCCAAAGCATGCTTTATAGACATCCACTCTAGAAATCTTGCCAGCTGCCCTGGCCCCTGTGAACACCACTCTTTCTCCACACCCTTCCCTGTGTTGCTCTGGGAATGATACAATTAGTGCTACTGCTGCTGCTAGCTAACATTTATATAGCACTTACTATTCGCCAGGCACTATACTAAATGCTTCAGAAATATTATTTCATTTGATCCTGACAATAACTCTGGGAGGTAGGTGCTATTATTATTCCCATTTTACAGATGAAATCAATATCGATTGTCATTGCTTTCTGAAAAGTAATGGAAACTAACTATTCTATGGCTCCATTTACCATTCCTATGACTCTTCAGATCTAAATTCCATTCCCTGTTCAACTGTAATGGGAATGGGAATTTAAAGATCTTCCCTGTCCTTTAATAGGCCTAGGTGAATTTGAGGACCTTTCCTTATTTGAAAATATACTCTGCACCTAATAGGCTGTATGTGCTCACCTGAAGCCTGTTGGGGGGAGGCTTGTTTTTCAGGAAGGCACAACTTTTGTTACTTTGTAGTGAAGTGGGTCATGAGAATCGTGATGCTCTCTGACCCTGAAGAAGTCTATATATGCCTCTGAGAAGAGGTTTTGCTTTGGGGGCTTGCTTTCGGGAAGAGATATGTGATTTGACCAGATGAGACTCTGGGAAGCCATTGAGCCCCCCGACTCTGAAAACCCAGATGTTGGCACTTCTATCTCTGGTAACTAACACTGTATGGATGTAATGATCAGACAGCTAGAAGCCCTGTCAGCTGGTCTGTTGAATTGTGTTATTTTCTCTGTGTGTATTTTTTGTCTGCTTGTAACTTCTGTTTGTATTTTCTCTGAAGTTTGGGGTGCTGACTTTTCCTCTGAACTAAGTAAATGGTATATATGTTTGATTAAAGCAAGACTGTTAACTCCTTTTGAGTTGCTTTCCTTTAGAAAAGCAGATCAAAGAACCTGTGCTGGCAGCCATCCTGGGTATGTTAGGGTGCTTGCTGCTACATCAACATTCCCCTAAGTACCTCTTCCTCCTCTATTCCCCACAGAATGTTAATTCTTTGAGGACAAGTATAGTTTCATTTTTTTAGTTGTATCCCTCGTGTAGCATGTGCCTGTCACATAGTATATGCTTAATAAATTATTTTTCATTCCTTCATCCTGGTCTTAGCCAAAACACCTCAAGACATAAGACTATATTCTACTCTAAATGTTTCTAACCCAAGTTCCATTAAATAAATTGCTACTTTTTCATGACAAAGTAAAATATAGTGTCTACATTGAATCTGCTAAATTTAATTAGGAAAACACATGATGACTGGGTTAATAGTAGCAAAGAAGAGACTTTATCATCCTATCTTTGTATAAGTAATTCCCTTATAAACTCTGCCCTCATTTTGTGGTGGTATTTGACCTATGAAACAGTAAGTGCTTAACAAACACAGTGACTGTAGCTTTCAGGCAATGACAACATGTTAGTTTAAAAGTCATCAGTCAACTAGGAACCTGGCTTTCTTCCTTATCATTTCATAGCAATTGGTTATTGTAGGAAGGAAGGATCTCATTTATTAAATGTGACCACATCTGGGCTTAAAGTCAATTATAGGGTCATTATCTAATAAAGTACTCACAAATGGATCTTATCTTTAACTCAGAACAAAGTATCCTTTTATGTGTCCATGTTTTGAAAGTAAAAGTGATCATTGACTATCTTCCATTGAAAAGCTAAATAAAAGGGAGTGGAACCGTAGAACTTTTAAACACAATATGTTTTCAATGTCAAGAATAATGAAAATTAATTACTTTGGCCTAGATCATTCACCCATGAAATGAAGAATAAAGGAACAAGACTTCTTCCATATACTTTGAAACATTTCACAAGTGTATAGTCATGACAAAATATTGACTCTGCTTCCTGCATAATTTTAGCCAAGTCATTTTCTGTGCATCAGTTTTCTCATCTCTAAAACAAGCAGTTGATAAGGCAGGATAAAAAAATTTTTAAAACAAATCAAGCTGGGATTTGGAGTTATAGAGAATCTGATTTCAAATCTTGACTCTGTCACTGAATATTTGTATAACCTTGGGCAAGTGAGAAGATTGGACTAGATGACTCTAATCCAAAAATTCTTAAGCTTTTTTGCATCATTTACACCTTTGGCAGTCTGGTAAAGCCTTTTGACCCCTTCTCAGACTTACATTTTTAAATACATAAAATAAAATACATAGGATTTTAAAGCAAACCAATGTTATTGAAAGAAAAATCTAATTTTATTTCTCCCTCCAAGTACATGGCCTTCTTTCCACAAGCTCTTTGAGGGTCCCATGGATCTTAAGTTAAAACCCTCTGCCTAGTCCCTTCTAGATTGAAATTTACAATCCTATGTATTAAAGGGATTAAGTCATTTCTGAAGTTCATTTAAATTAAAGACCTGTGATTATGACTATGATATTTGGTAGTTTTGTGTATGTGTAACATGGAAGAAACACAGTTTGGGAACATAAGATGCCAAATTATTTCTTAGGTAAAAAATATTCACCCAAGTCTGTCACCAATAGAAAACAACTATATGCCATATACCAGGATGAGGTCGTTTGGTAAGAATTATGGATACAACTTTGATGAGACTGATAAACTCATATAGGACATTAAAGAATATCATTATTCTAGACTTTTAAAAATTGCTCTGGAATTTGGACTGGGACCTTTTAGCATCATAGGAAAAGTAGTACAGCTGAGTGGTAGTGATAGGAAGGCAAAGATATGGTCAATAAATTTTTAGTTTTTTAAAAATTTAAATAATATTTTATTTTTTCCAATTACATGCAAAAGTAGTTCTCAACATTCATTTTTACCAGATTTTGAGTTCCAAAATTTTCTCCTTCCCTCCCTCTTCTTCCTCTTCCCCAAGACAGCAAGCAGTCTGATATAGGTTATATATGTGCAGTCATGTTAAACATATTTCCACATTAGTCATGTTGTGAAAGAAGAAACAGAACAAAAGGAAAAAAACACAAAAAAATCCCAAAGTAAGTAAAAATAGTATGCTTTGATCTGCATTCAGACTCCATCAGTTCTTTTTCTGGATGTGGACAGCATTTTCCATCATGAATCTTTTGCAGTTGTCTTGGGATCACTGTATTTCTGAGAAGAACAATGTCTATCATAGTTGATCATTGCACAATGTTGCTGTTACTGTTTACAATGTTCTCCTAGTTCTGCTCAATCCACTCAGCATCATTTCATGTAAATCTTTTTAGGTTTTTCTGAAATCTGTCCACTCATCATTTCTTTCAGCACAGTAGAATTCCATTATATTCATATACCTCAACTTGTTCAGCCATTTCCCGATTGATGGGCATTTCTTCAATTTTCATTTATTTGTGGGGTCAACAATTTTAACTAATATATCACTTTTTCTTATACAAGGGTGTCTGGCAGTTAACTTGTATATAGGTACAGAACCATACTTAGATTCAGGGATACAGATCCTTCTCTCAAGGAGAGAAAATCTAATGAAGAGGGATGAATTTACAAATAATTGAAACAAGGGAGGGAGAAATAAGATGACATGATCTGAGAAATTTGAGGAAGGAGAGATTACATATATCTGGAGTTATATCTCAGAAGGATTCATGGAGGCAGTGGGCCTTGAAGGAACATAGGGATTCAATGGATAGAGACATGTTGGGAGATGGTGTGGAGTGGAGGAGTCCACTCCAGGTATGGGGGATGATGTGAGCAAAGTCTTGATAGAGGAAAGGACGGGACAAAGATGGATGGAGGATGGAAAATGACCAGGTTAGATAAAATGGAAACTGTGTGAAAGAAAGATGATATAAGACAGTTCAGATAAGTTGGATCTAGATACTTAAGGATCTTTCATGTTTGAGTCACAAATTTATATTTTATTTGATGAATAATGAGGAGACATATTATTGACATTATACTGACATTTAAACACAAGACTCAAGAGAAGCATAAAAGGTACACATGAACGAGTAATCATAAAGGATTCAATAAAGTTATACTCTTTGCATTCCTATATGGGAAGTTGATACATGTAACTCCTAAGAACTTTATCATTATTAGTGTAGTCAGAGGGAATCTACATAGACAGAGGGAATAAATATGAGTTGATTATGTTGGGATGATCTTAACAAAATGAATGAATAAGAAAGAGAGATGCACTGGGAGAAAGGGAATGGGACAAGTAGAACAGAGAAAATGTATCATATGAAAGAGACGTGCAAGGAAAACCTTTTATAGTGGAAGAGAAAATGGGGTAGGTGGGCAATGTTTAAACCTCATTCTCACCAGAATTTGTTTAAAGAGTGAAGAACATACACACACATACATATGTATATGACACATGCACACAAAATCAGTTGGGTATAGAAATCTATCTTACTCAATAAGGAAATACAATGGGAATAAGATAAAAGAAATGGGGGGTAGTGATAAAAAGGAGGCAGTTGTCAGAAGCAAAATAGACTTTTTAGTAAGGTCAAGATAAAAAGAGAGAAGAATAAACAGAAGAAAAGAGGATGGAGGGAAATATACCGTAAGCATAACTGTGAATGGGATGACCTCACCCATAAAATGGAAGCAGATAGCAGAACCAGGTAGGAAATCAGAATTCAACAATATGTTCCTTACAAGACATACACTTGAAACAGAAACACACACTCACAATTAAAATGAGTGGCTGAAACTGAATCTCTTATGCTTTAAAGTAAAAAAAGGCAGGGATGGCAATCATGATCTCAGATAAAGCAAAAGGAAAAAGAGATCTAATTAAAAGAGATAATCAGGGAAACTATATTTTGCTTTTTTTAAAAAGGTGTTATAGGTAATGAAGCAATGCAAAAAATTACAGGGGCGGCCAGGTGGCTCAGCGAGTAAGAGCACTGGCTCCAGTGTTGGGATGACCTGGGGATCAAAATCTGGGCTCAGATACTTAGCACCACACCCAGAAATAACTGGCCATGTAACCTTGAGCAAGTTATTTAACCCCGATTGCTTAAAAAAAAAATTACACCAAGTTTCTCTGGTAAAGTCCTCATTTCTCAAATATATGGGAAACTCAGTCAGATTTATAAAAATAAGGACCCATTTCCCCAAATGGTCAAAGTATATGAACATGCAGTTTTCTGAAGAAGAAACAAAAACTACCAATAGTCACATGAAAGAATGCTTTAAATCACTATTGAACAGAGAGATGAAAATTAAAACCACTCTGAGGTACCACCTCACACATCAGAAATGACAAATACTGGAGGAGTTGAAGGAAAATAGGTACACTAATAAACTATTGGTGGAGCTGTGAACTGGTCTAAACATTCTGGAGAACAATTTAAAACTGTGCCAAAGGATTGTAAAACTATGCATGCCCTTTGATCCAAGAAATACTATTACTAGGTCTGTATGTCAAAGAGATCAAAGAAAAATGACCCATATATACAAAAACATTTATAGTAGCTTTTTTGTGGTGGCAAAGAATTGGAAATTGAGGGGATACTAATCAATTAAGGAATGGCTGAATGAGTTGTGGCATATGATTGTGAACAGAGTACTATTGTGCTGTAAGAGATGATGAGAGTGGTTTCTGGGATAAAAACAGAATGAAACAAAAGATGGCAAAACCTATATGAACTGATGCAAAGTGAAGTGAAAAGAACAAGGAGATCAGTGTGCACAGTAATAGTAAGGTTGTAATGATAAATGATTGTTAAAGACTTGGCTATTCTGATCAATACAATGATCCAAGATAATTCCAAAGGACTTAAGATGAAAAAAATGCTATCCACCTACAGAAAGAGAACTGATTAATTAACTCTGAGTGCAAATTGAAGTATAATTTCCTTCCTTCTCTCCCTCCCTCTCTCTCTACCTTCCTTCCTTCTTTCCTTCCTTCCTTCCTTTCTCTTCCTTCCTTCCTGCTATAATATGGCTACTATGGAAGTATGTTTTGCATGATTTCATATGCATATTGATATAATTTACTTTCCTTCTCTGGGTGGGGGAGAGATTTTGGAACTAAAAATTTAAAAAGAAAACTATGTTAACAATAAATAAATAAATACATAAATAAATAATCATTTTTAAAAAGCTATTAAGACTGCCTATGGCTCAAACCCATTTAGTAATTTCTTTGTTAGTATATAATGTTAAGGGTTTTGTATTTTCTTTACCTTTTACTCCTAATTGCATTATTCTCAGTTATCTTTTAGGAAGAGAGAAGAGGGAATTTCCCTTACCATCACTGCATTTCACAAGGATTCATAACCTGAGCATTATTTTCAACACCTTATTTATTCTTCCTCCCTCCACATCAGTTGTCAAATCTTTCCTTTCCTATCACTACAATATACCCCTTTTCTCTATGCATACAGTTAATTTCCTAGATCAGGTCCTTATCACCTCTCATCTAGACAATTATAATAGCCTTTAAAGTGATCTCCCTACCTTAAGTTACTCTTCTCAAATTCATCCTCTAAACAGTGGCCAAAGAGAATTTTCTTAAGCCCAGAAATGACTTCTCTACTCAAATAAACTTTGCTTCTCTACTCAGTAAGCTTGAGTGGCTCCCTATTGCCCCTAGAATTAAACATGAACTCCTTTGTTTAGATTTTAAAGCTTTTTACAAGCTGTTCCTCTCTTATCCTCCTAGGCTTGTTATAACATTTGCTTCCCTCCCCACATGCTATGATTCAGGCAAATTAGGTCTCTCTGTTTCACATATATTTCCATGCCTTTGTACTCGTCATTCCCCATGTCTGGAATGCCCTCCCTCCTGACCTCTGCCTTATAGAATCCCTCTCTTGCCCATGCACCACTTTCTACTTTCTGCCTTTCCTGACACCCCCACTGCTAGTACCGTCCACTCTTAACTCCCTTGTATTTGTGTATACTTTTCCAGTATATATTTATTCTTCATTTCCTTAATAATCTCCCTTGATAAAATGGAAGTTCCTTGAGAGTAGGGATTATTTTATTTTCCATCTGTGTATCCTCATTGCCTGGAAGAGAGTTAAGCACTTAAGAAGGGCCGGTTGATTGATGTATGGATTGAAAGGCATATCAATGAATTATTTTATCCACAATACATCTCAAAGATTGTATAACAAGTCATAAGATAGCTGGGATTTACATTGGTAGTGTAGAGCTATCATAGTTGCCAAAGTCACAGAGAAGTCTAAAGACAGTATTGACTTTCATGGCAGTAAGGTAAGTGAAATGAGGAAAACGAAAGTGTACGTGGGACTTGGCCAAAGTCACTAGTAAAATCATGAGGAAGACTAACCACTAGACCTACATTCTCTGGCTCCCGTGACAACCCCTCTTTGTCCTATTTCCTATGCTATACACTCTTCCATGGCAACCTTCTTAACAGACCTCCTCCATGTGTGTTTGTAGTATGGCCAACATTTATAGAGGCTGCTTAAACGGACCTTGAAACACAAGTTCCACTTTCTGGTGTTAGGTGGATTCAGATGTAACATTTGAATGGAGTCCTTATGATCACACACAGACTCCAGTCCTTCTGGGTCATGTAGAATCAATATCATTAGAAATTCCGTGCATGGATCAGAAGCAATATATGACCCACCACAGTCCTCACAGTTCATTATACTCTTTCATCTCCTGTAGGGTATCTGAGCTGGATTTCATTTGTTCATATATGGGGTCTCTTAATTTTTAAGAAAAGACAGATGTATGAATCCTGGTGGGAATGAAGGTATCATAGGTGACAGTTTCCCAGGGGATCTGTTGTATTGTCTTTTCTTAAAATTTAAAGTTCAGCGGCTCATAGATTTCAGGCAATGTTAGGTGTCATCTAGTCTAGAAGTGTCAAACTTGAGGGGACCCTATGTTCTGCAAAATTCCCCAGTAAACTTGAACTGGATTAAAATATAATTAGGAAATGTTTGACAAAATAAATAAAAATACAGTAAAACACAGATAATATTAATACTTTTTTTAAGTCAATATGCAACTCTTACAAGGATTCATATTTATTTGTGTTTGATACCACTGATTTAATCCAACCCTTTTATTTTATAGATGAAGAAAGTGAGACCCAGAGATGTTGACTACCTCAAGATCACACAGGTACTAAGTGCCAGTGATAGGATTTAAACCCAGGTCTCTCTCTCAATATCTCTCTCTCTCTCTCTCTCTCTCTCTCTCTCTCTCTCTCTCTCTCTCCCTCGCGCGCGCGCGCGCACTTTTCAGAGGGCAATTAGGATTGAGTGACTTGCTCAAGGTCACATGGCTAGTAAGTGTTAAGTGTCTGAGGCTGGATTTGAACTCAGGTCTTCCTGATCCCAGGGCCAGTGCTCTATTCACTGCACCACCTAGACGCCCCAAAATCCAGGACTCAACTCCAAATAAAGCACACTTTCTACTTTACCATATTCTCTCTCTAAATTTTATTACCTTTTGTCTTCTCATTAGTTGTCTCCTTTTTGCCCTTTGTCTCTCTTGCTTTGAAACCCACTTGCAACATGCAAAAAGAGTTAAGAAGAGCTAAGGAGACAGCAAGCTACAATGGAAGGATAACTGATTTTTGAGTCAAAGGATCCATGTCACTTCTCTGTAAAATGAGGGCCTAGATTAAAAAGATTCTGAGGAACGTTCTAGCTTGAGATCTATGATTCTTTGCTCCTATGAACCAAGATGGCAATTGCCTCTGACAAATATGCCACATTCCAAATCAACAGTCTCTACCTCTCCCCTAAGAGGAAGAAGCCTTCGGACTTTCTGGGCTCATTTTCCCATAGTAGGAATATAATCTTAGAGTCCTCACTGATGATAGGATTGCCTGAAGTCTCCTGAAATCCCCACCCCCTCCCCCACCACCATTCTTGCTATAGTGTCCATGCTACTGACGTCCATTCCATGGCATGGGTGTTTGTTCTTCATGAGATGCTCAGCTGTGTCTGCTAAGACATTTTATATAATAGCCTCAGAACTCTGGTTGCAATTAGAGTTGTGATTAGCTGTCAGTGATGTCATACCCATGGCTATTTTAAATCCACTGGCCTAAGTGTTTCCCTTTTCTTAATGTACTGTAGAAATTCCATTTCATGACAGCAGTAAGACACTTCAGGCAGTGTATTTCAACGCCAATATTGCACTTCTCATGAAGTTAAAGACACTTGGCCTCCAGCCTCCTGTCTTAACAACACAATCTGAGTTATGCTATAATCACCCAGATATATGTACATGGCCTGTAGTGTTTTATTGCTTAAATGGGGCCTGCCCCAGACCCTCAAACACTGACAAGGTGGGAATGGAGCCTTCGAATGACTATACGGAAACACATTGGGGAGTTGCATTTAGCTAGATCCCCTTGACTTTTCAGAGACAACACCAAAGCCTAGCAAGTATTGGGTGCATTTGCCATGCAACAGCAAACCAACCCTCCAGCATCTCTCGTCTCCCTGCCAGATTGACTAACTGATGTTGCCAAATATCTCCCCCTCAACACATTTATTGAACATTAAAACAGCAGAACAGCATTGAATGAAGTCCAGTAATTTTTATAGGATATATTTTAGTCACTAGACTTTGAAGCCTATTCCAACATTAATTATAAAGTTTCTGTGTCTGGATAGCATATTGTTAACAGTTATTTTGCAAGTGCTAATGGCAAGATGGACAATTTCCAATCGTTTTATTGAGGAAGTGGTGATTAAAATGTTGAGCACTGCAGCACACACAAAATAAAAATAACCTCACATACACTGGGATGTACTTCACAACAATAACAACAACAACAACAAAAGTAAAGAGGAAAAAACTTCCTTTTCAATGTGTGCAAACATTTAGGTTTCTTTTTTTAAGGGCTTCTTTTGCATTTCTTATATTTTGCTTTTCAAACAAAGCACCCTGAAGACTTTTGGGGGGTAAAAATTTAAGTCAGTTTAAAATGTGTGAGACATGGACAAGTTTGATATTGTTTACCAAGACATCATGAAACAATTATGAGACAAGTTGTTATCCATAGTCCTTTCAATAACAAATATCACTAAAATGAGATCATTGGCTTAGTGTGACAATTTATGAATCCAGAAATGCATGTGCTGTCTTTTCTAAAGCCTTTCGAAACCTCCCTTCAGCAGGGTTTTCCCTCCAGAACTCTCATGTGTGGCAAATCTGCCACACACCGCTGGCCCACCCATCATTCAAGTGCACCCTCCTGATGCAGCCCAGCCCGCCAACAGTTATTCACAATTGGCCTGTGTGAGCCTTGGGTAGAGAGGAACAGGAAGCCAGCAGCTGGAACCACACAGTGTTTCAGTGCATCATGCCTTAAACCCAGTGATGTCTATGAAAGAGGGAGGGGAAATCCAGAGAAGACCCTAAGGAAAACAGATGGAATCAGGGTCTAATGTAACTACAGAATCATCTAGTGATAGTTTTTTTATGTTTTATTCCTGATAATCTTTCTAACTATAAGAAACATAGGGCAAAAAGTAACCTCCCAAATTAATTCCTACATTTAGAAAGAAGTCCCTTCTTTGGGGAAAACCTACAGAGAGGAGTGAGCTGGCCATTTTCTAGATTTTCCAACTAATTTGTTTTTGGCACATGAATTATCAAAGTATTGATGATTGTGGAAGCATTATTTAAAGAATTGGAGAAAAGATTTGTGATTTCATCAGTGTGGTGACGTCTTAATAGAAACCCTCCACCAAGGCAGACTGATAATTTCCCTATAACTTATTCGGTCACAGGATTGTAGTTTAAGAGCTGGAAGGGACTGCAAAAGGTTATCCAGCTCAGCTTCTTTATTTTTCAAATGGGAAAACGGAGGCCCATGATGAGGAAGTGACTTGTTTAAAGTCTGGGAGTCTAATCTGCGTCCAAGCTCTAATGCTCTTCTTAAGTGATTAAAACCTAACGTACAAAGACTTTTGGGACATCCCCTGTATTACTATAGTTTATGTCATTTAAAAAAAGAAAAAGAGGATGAGTTTCCACTGGCATTAACACAAATAATTTCCCTTTGAAGCTCTAGAGAACAGATGAAAGAAGGCATCACTACCTTCATGATGCTCACAGAGCTGGAAGAAACCTTAAAGGTCAGAGATTCATCTGGAAGAGTTAAGCAATTTGCCCAGGATGTTGCTGCTACGTAGGGGCAAACTTAAGGCTAAGGTTAAATCTTCCCCACTCCTCCTGCAGGTTTCCAATATAATCTAATAAACGTTTATCAAGTGCTTATTGTGTACATGATATTGTGATAAGTACTAGAGATATGGAGACTAAAAGATTTTTAGTATTTGCCCTCTAAGACCTTACATTCTACTGGGTGGGGAAGGGAGTGATAAAATGAACAAACAGGTAAATATTTACATGATAGTTTGAAGAGGTGGGACTAGGACTAAGGACTAGGTTGATGATGAAAGGCTTAGGAGGTCCACATGAACAGAACCTTGAAGGAAATTTAGAACTCTTCCCATTCTACATGGTACCATCTTGACTGTATAATTCAGATCACTTTCAATCTATGTTTCAAGTGGTGCTCAAGCAAATTGATTTTGTAACAGCCTTACATATTATACTTTTCAGGGATCTTTTAGACAAGTAAATAGAACTAATGGTTCACCATTTTGGGGGAGGTGGAAGGAGAAACTATACCATTTGCTGAATGTGTATCTTGAGCACCTGATTCTTTCACCATCCTTCCATGCTCTTCAGCCCCTAAATTTCTCTTAGTACTTTAGTGGAATGGTTTACTTTTTTTTATCTGAAAGTGTAAACTCTTACTAGTACCAACTTAGACTTTACCTTCCATACTATAACATTCTTTCAGAAATCTCATGCAAGAATTGTATCTTCTCTATGGCATGACTTTGTCTTTTGAGGACCCACATATTACTTCCTTTAATCATTCTTCATAGTCCATTTCCTGAAAATCCTTTTCTCATTTATCACAGAAAGTGGGATACCAGGGCAGGAAGATCAGGGGCTAAAACTCTTTTCTTCTCCCTTAAGAACAATAAACATGGTAAGGAGATGGCCACTCTCCTATAGTTTTTCACTTTCCTCCCTTTCTCAGTGAAAGCATTTTCAAACATTGTTTAAGTACTTAAATGAAATGAAAGAATAATCAATTGTATTTTCTATCTGTACACCTGTCAAGTCATATTTATTCCATTTTCATTGACATAACAAATATACCAATTACTAGTATGAAAAAGCTGTAACCTGACTTCTCCATTATTGATGAATGATTTTTATGCTTTCTAAAAATCAAAGCAGATTATAACATTAATTCATTACTATCTTTGTTACACTGCTCAATATTAAAACAGGAGCATTTGCATGTCAACTAAACAATTGACTTCTGTTTAATATCTGATTCTGAACAATTTTTTATTCTGGTTTCCCTTAGCATCTTCAAATTCAGTTTGTATTTGACTTATTTGGTACTGATAAATTGTTTTGCATAATTTTTAGTTCCTCCATTTAACTGGTAACCTTCTTAAGGCAGACTCATGTCTCTTTCTTTCATATTCCTTTACCCAGTGCCCTAGACAATGTCCTACATACAGTGAGTACTTAAAAACGTGGGTATTTATGGTGACAAACATTTTTATCTTCACAATAATTCTGTAATATGAGTAGTTCAAGTACTATTATTTCCATTTTATAGATGAGGAAACTGAGACCCAGAGAAGAGAAATGATTTAACAAAGGGCACAAAAAATGGTAATGTGGCAGAGCCTGTATTTGAATCCAAGAGCCTTTGACTCCAAATTTAGTGTTCTTCCAAGGGGGTAGGAGTGTTTATTAAGCATTTAATAAGTTCCTAGTATATGCCAGATACTGTGCTAAAAGCCTTATAAATATTATTTCATTTGATCCTCGCAGCAACTCTGTGAGGGAGGTGCTACTGTTATCCTGATTTTACAGTTGAGAAAACTGAGGCAAAAAGAGGTTAAATGACTTATTTAGGATCACACAGCTGGGAAGTGCCTGAGGACAGATCTGAAATCAGATCTTCCTGAATCCAGGACCTCCAGGTACTGAGCCACATAACTGCCAAAGTTCTTCCAAATAGACCTCCTAGAATAAAAACACATTGATTGGATTAAAGTATAAAATCAGAGTTTTAATCCTTCACAGAATTATTGTTAGGAAAAACTAGCCATTTCTAACCCATTCTCTTTTTGTCCATGAATATGGTATCTGGTAAATGGCAATCACTTTTTGGTTAGCTGTGAAGTTCTCTAATGAGAGCATTAGTAATCTGTTTTTTTCAAATTACTATCAAAAAAAGTCAAATTGTTGGGGACAGTGTATAAAATGTCAATAAGAGAGACTTCTACATGTGACTACATTGTCACAAGTTGAATTTTCAATAGATTCCATCATTTAAAAAAAATCTAAACTCCACGAACAATTTAAAAAGTGGAATGATGGTAAGGTAACTGTTTTTGAAATAGAGTTATAAAAGTAGGAATGAATTTTTGCTAAATAAACTTTGCCATGGAAAATTACCCATGGAAAATTAAAGTAGTATACCTGTATGTGGCCAGGCCATATGGGAGCCAATTAGTAAATTCTTACCTTAAATGATACACCTGGAGTCCAAAATGTGTTAACTTCCAAAAGGTGGGCAATGCATTCCCAGGGAGTAATTACTCTGTGATAGGATCAGGCCCACTAAAAAAAATGACAATTACATATATGATCCATTGGGTAGAATAGTAGTCGCCAATTATGAATGTTGAAACTAATTTTATAATTAATATTCCAGATTTCATTCTTAATAACCAATCCATTTCCTATCCTCATGCAGAGTTCACCTCTCTCTTAAGCTACATCTATACTATCCATGATAAGAACTAACATTTGGATTTGGTGTAGTTCAGTGACTATTAGAAAATAATGGCCTACTATCTTCAAATACAAAGTTCATTGTATTGAACTACCCTAAAAAGGGTACATACTTTTAGTTGTTTCACACATTGTCATCATGGGTTTGTATTCACACCTTGTGATCGCTAGAAAACATTTGTGAGATGGTAGTGAGTGAAATGAATCACAATCCTACATGGTATGACCTACATGGAAGCCAACTCACAATCATGGCTTTGTGGCATAAGAGAAAGAGCACTGGCCTCGGAGTCAGAAGACCTGGGTTCAAAGTCCACCTCTGATGCTCACTACTCATGCTACCTCGCTTAATTAACAACCTCCCTGGGTCTGAGTTTCTTCATTTGTGAAATGAAGGTCATTGTTGTTCATCCTTTGTTCCCATAGAGAGCCATAAACCTCAGGAGGGAGGGTTGAACTAGATGGTCTCTGAGACCCCTTTGAACTCTGATCTAGGATCCCATGATTTTATCAAATAAACTAATCAACCAGACTGAGATTATGGAGAGTACATATATACACACAACAGGCAGTGATTAGTGGATTATCTAGTCTACTAACCTGTTATGGGCACCAGAACGAAGTGAGAAACCCAGACAAGAAATAATATCAAGAAGCCCTGAAACTCATCCATATATCATAAGACTAGATTTTCAGGTCATCCAAATTAATCAATCTTTACATAGTTCTTTAAGGTTTATTTTCAAAGTACCTGACATAAATTGTCTCATTTGATTCTCACAACAATTAAGTCAAGCAGATCCTATTATTATTCTAATTTTTCAGATGTTGAGAGAGGTTTAGTGTTTGGTCAGGTGTCACTACATAGTCCTAGTCTGAGGGAGGATTCAAATTCAGTTTTTCCTGATTTTAAGTCCAGGATTCTCTATCAACTATGTTATCATTTACTTTTCTGGAAAGGATTATCAGTATTCTACCTGCCTCATAACTTTCACCTCATCAACACAATTCTAGTAAAATATCTACAAGTGACAATAAGAATTCCCATTTTCTTTTTTTATAAATTCATTAATTTTTAGTTTTCAACATTCACTTCCATAAGATTTTGAGTTCTGAATTTTCTTCTCCTCCCTTTCTTTCCCCTTCCCAATACAGTGTGAAATCTGATATAGGCTCTATATATACATTCATATTAAAGATTCTCACATTGGTAATGTTGCAAAGAAGAACCAGAAATAATGGGAGGAACCACAAGAAAGAAGAAACAAAACAAAACAAAAGAGAGCAAATTGTATACTTCCATCTTCTCTCAGACTTCACGGTTCTTTATCTGGATGTGGATAGCACCCTGCATCATGAGTCCCTAGGAGTTGTCTTAGATCCTTACATTGCTGAGAAGAGCTAAATCTATCAAAGTCAGCCATCATTCAATGTTGCTATTCCTATGCACCATGTTCTCCTGGTTCTGCTCACTTTGTTCAGCATCAGTTCATGTAAGTCTTTCAAGGTTTTTCTGAAGTTTGCCTGCTCATCATTTCTTATAGCACAATAGTATTCCATTACATTCATTTACCACAACTTGTTCAGTCATTCCTCAATTGATGGACATCCCCTCAATTTCCACTTCTTGGCCACCACAAAAAGAGTTGCTATACATATTTTTGTACATGTGGATCCTTTTCCCATTTGTATGATCTCTTTGGGATACAGCCCTAGAAGTAGTATTGCTGGGTCAAAAGGTATGCACAGCTTCACGGCCCTTTGGGCATAGTTCCAAATTGCTTTCCAGAATCATTGGATCAAAGAACTCCCATTTTCTTATTATTTTAAGGTTGACAAAGCTCTTTTATCACTATCACCCTGTGAGGTAGGTAAAGTGAATATTATTAACCACATTTTATATATGAGAAAATTGATGCTTAACCATGAGACTGACTTCTCCATGGTTATGCAGCTCATGTTGAGGCTGAGGTTTGAACCCAGGCCTATTAAAGGATCATAGATTCAAAGCCTGATAGGCTATCAGGGATCATCTACACCAGGGATCATCTACACCAGGGGTCACCAAACCATGGCCAAAGGGCCAAATCTGACACTTGGCCTGTATTTGTATGACCAAACCATTCTTAGTTCCTAGGGCTCATGAAAATAGGCAGTGAGTTGAATTTCACAGATAAGAAAACTGAGACCTTTAGAGATACTGAAGGTAATAAGAGTCAAGAGTTAATATTTGAAGGAACTCAGTTCCTCTGACTCCAAATCCAACTCTCTCTCTCTCTCTCTCTCTCTCTCTCTCTCTCTCTCTCTCTCTCCCTCTCTCTCCTCTTCTCTCTTTTTCTCTCTCTTCCTTTTTTTCCTTTTTGGAGGAGGGAAGGCAGGGCAATTGGGGTTAAGTGACTTGCCCAAGGTCACACAGCTAGTTTTGTGTTAAGTGTCTGAGGCCAAATTTGAACTCAGGTCCTCCTGACTCCAAGGTTGGTGCTCTATTCACTGTGCCATAGGTGGCTCCTCAAAATCCTCCCCAAAATCCAGCACTCTTTTCGCTGTTCCACCATGCCACAATCTTTGTTACAGATCTAATACTCTTTCCATTATGTTACACTACCTTTCAAGGTATGCTGATATATGCCTGTTGTTCAGTCATTTCAGTCATGTCCAACTCTTTTTTTTTTTTTAAGCAATTGGGGTTAAGTAACTTGATCAAGGTTACACGGCCAGGTGTTTCTGGGTGGGTGCTAAATGTCTGAGCCCGAATTCGATCCCAGGTCATTGCTGCTGCTCTTACTCACTGCACCACCTGGCCACCCCTAAGCGATTGTGGTTAAGTAACTTGTTTGAGGTTACACGGCCAGGTGTTTCTGGGTGGGTGCTAAGTGTCTGAGCCCAGACTCGATCCCCAGGTCATCCCGGCACTGGGGCTGGTGCTCTTACTCACTGTGCTACCTGGCCACCCCATGTCCAACTTTTCATGACCCTATTTGGGGTTTTCTTGGCAAAGATACTGGAGTAGTTTGCCATTTCCTTCTCCACGTCATTTTACAGATGAAGAAACTGAGACAAAGAGGGTTAAGTGACTTGCCCAGGGTCACACAGCTAGTAAGTGTTTGAGGACAGATTTAGACTTAGGTCTTCCTGACTCCCAACCTGGCTCTCTACCCACTGTACCACCTAGCTGCTCCAATTATGTGCCTAAAATAATCATAAATAATGCTGTCTATTCAGATTACTATTCAAAACACTCATCAGTCCTGGAATTTATTTGACTACATATACTCCATTCTTACCTCAGAAATACTTTTTCTATTTTTAATCACCTAGAAATTCCACTGTAGAGTAGTGGCAGCTGCTTGCACTAAATAAACCTAAATAAATGTGCATTTGTTAGAGGGTGTCATTACACTTAACTTCAACTACTTTCTGGCACTCCTAAATTCAATAAAAATATTCAAACAGGCCAGTTCAAAGGCACAATGTCATTCTCAATTTCTCTTTGTGGACCCCAGGCATCCCTCCCCCCATTGGAACTCTGCCTAAAATGAAACAGCACTAGCATAGAGGTCAAGAACTTGGAAGGATTCATTCTGGAGGAACCAGGTACAGCTTGATTTAATATCAATATTTCATGCTTCAGAGAGTATAGTTCAGGCTACAAGATAACAGACCATCATTTTTATGGCCGTCCATCTGTGAAAAGCTGTTCCTCAAAGTACATTGTATGAACAATCTAACAGCTTTTCATTTTAGATGGCCTTGAAAAAAAGAATCTTTTGATGCAAAATTGGGTTGTAAAGGTATTTCAAATCTAAAGAGCTCTAGAGCCAGACTTGTAAAGAATGTAGCTCTCCCACCCCCACTCCCTATGCCCCTTAAATATATTACTAGGGAAAAGGTGTACAACACAAATATTTCACATAAGGAAACCTATCTTCATGCTCATCCAAAACAAATGCTATCCAGTTGCAGTATGTATCAGAGAAGAAATGAGTATGTATGCATAGAGGTGATGATGTAAGTGATGTTGGAGTAGAAGTCCTAGGAGAGACTCAACTTTAAAAAAAAATAGAATTCAAAAGTCTTCTGTATTTAAAACACAAAGGACACAGGCAAGGTTAGATTAGAAAGAATAAAAATAATTAACAATCTGGGCAAGTTCTATTATTCAAAAATCCCCGAAGACCCAAACTCATGAAAAGTAGAAGGAATTGATTTGAGATAAAATAATCAATAAACAAACATATATCAGGCAGTTATTATGTGTCAGGCCCTGTGTTAGGAGCTGAGGATGCATAGACAAAAATGAAACAGTATCTTCCCCCAAGGAGCTTACATCCTGTTATTTGTAGCAGGATTCTTCAAATGCTGAAAGGGGGTGGTGGAATCAGGGACTCAAAAATCACAATTTTAAGAGTTGAAAGGAAAAAAAAGTCATCTAGCCCAGACCCTACCTGAAGAGGAATCTGCTCTACAAAATCCCTGAAAAGTGGTCATCTAGACTCTCTTTGAAGACTTCTGGTGGGGCCAGAGGAGAACTACTTTTAAGCAGCATAGTTCACTTTTGGACAGCTCTAAATGACAGGCAGTTTTTCCTTAGAGGAAGTCTAAATCTGCCTCCCTGCAGTTCCCTGCCCCCTTCCCTGTTGTTCTGTATTCTCTTTTCTGGGGCCAAGTAAAGCAAGTCTAAGCTCCCTCCCCCCCTCCCTTCCCGCTTCGCCAGCCACATTTTCAAATGCTTCCAAAGCTCCTTCTCATATGGGATAAGCAGTATGTCTTCCTGCCACCCACCAAGCATTAGTGGAAATAGCAATGAGAATGGTGGATTGGTACTACAGGGCCTCTTCCAACACAAGGTAACATTCCAGTGTATGTACCTGATGCTAGGAAGGCAGCTAGGTTGTTCAGTGGATAGAATGATGGGCCATGAAGTCAGGAAGACCAATCCTCATTAGTTAAAATCTCGGCTGACACTTAATATTTGTGTGATCCTGGGCAATTCATTTAACCCTGTTTGTCTCAGTTTCCTTATCCGTAAAATGAGCCAGAGAACGAATGGCAAACCACTCTCATATCTTTGCCAAGAAAGCCCCAAATGGGGTCATAAGAAGTCAGACCTGACTGAACAACACAAAACCAAAATTGAGAGGCACTCAACAATTCTTCAGGAAATTTGATGTCTTTCCCTGTGTTATATAATGGAGAACAAACTGACAGCAAGAAGAGGAATGTGGAAAAGTGGATGAGTACCCTAAACCCAGGCTACTATCTGTAGAAAATCGACTGTACTCTTAAATATGATTTTAATTACCATTAAATATAATGGCAGTGTTATACTTTGGGTGTTCAGGGCCATAGTGATGGAGGGTGGGGAGAAGAGAATACTGAGATTTGGCAGGTTCAGTTGTATTGAGTCAGATTTAGTGATTTCCACATAGAGAGTACAGTTGTTAAGTAAGGCAAAGGCAAAATTTCCCTCAGTTAGTTCTGAAAAAGAGCTGATTTCTTAGAAGTTAGGCTTGAGGTCTCATGATGTAGAGTGACTCCCTTGCAGAGAGATACAGAAATATTAGCACAGAGCTAAGCATATAAAACATTCTCAATAAATAGTCTAGTAAATGAATGAAATGCCATTTCATTTTAAAGAAAGGCTATTTTTGAGGCAGAGTATTTTATCTTTGTGGTCCAATTTCCTCATCTATAAAAAGAGGACACTGGACTACATGATCTAGTCCCTTCCAGTTCTAAATCTATAAGCCTATAATGAACTGTAGTGATTTAGCTTCCATAATTAAGCCCAAGATTCTTATTTGTAAAATGAGGCTGATAATATTCACTGTAAGGGATCTTTCAGTAGAATTCCAGTGACATAATATGTCTATTATCCACAGACCAGACTAGGTAAGTACAGAGAGGCTCATCACTACTGTTACCAAATGGCTTGCCATTTGGTCATGGATTCTTTGGTCATGTCAACCCACAAAATGAAAAAAAAATAGAAATTGTCCCTTAGTTCTTTATGACTTCCTTCTGTTTTTTTTTTTTAGTAAAACTGAAAGAGTATCATAGGATGAAGAAAATACTAAGAATCACATGGTTTTTAGACTGTCTATAAATATTAACTTAGCAGTTTTTACTTTAAATGTGTTATCCTTTTCCCAGTGATCAATGAAACAAAATGAAATGTTTATCTTGCAATTCTTGAAATAAATGAAATATAAGGCAAAAGTAAGTTGTAACTGACTGGAAAGACTGTTGACTTTTTTTCCTTAGAGAGACAAAAAAAGGAGTTGTCAGAGTTGGTTTTATCACATGTCCAAAGACAACAAGAAACATCATTTCACCAGACACTTGGTGACCTAGTATTTCAGGGCTTATGATTAGCATTCAAAAAACAAACAAACAAAATACCATGATGATAATGGTTCCTTACATATGAATATCTGTCACAGGTGATATGAAATTCTTGGAATGCAGAAGTCCTAGGTTCAAATCCTACCTCAGATACTTACTGTGTGACTATAGGCAAGTTACCTTTCTGGTCACTTTTTTTTTCACTATAAAATGAAGGGGTCAAATTTGATGACTTCTAAGGTCACTTAACAGCTCTAAATCTATAATCCTAATCATTCTATAAGGTTGAAGAAATTTTGTATAGAACCTCATGAAACCTTCTAAATTAAATCAACTTATACTTAAAACTTTGCATCTTTAATGCAAAGATTGGCTTAGAGAAGGAGGGTTTTGGAAAACTTGGTTAAGGAGTAAGAAACTAGAGAAGCAAAAGATTATGGATTACGTATTTATATAGAGAACACACTGTGTACAAGAAAAAAGCTGAAAGGCACTGGACATTACAAGTGACATAACAAAAAATATTGGATATATTTTAACAGACAAATCATGACTGGTTTCTGATAGGAGAGTCATTTGTGAATAGCAAACTACAGTTTATCCATTAATACACTAGAGAGAAAATTAGAAGACTAAAATTGAGAAAAAGAGGCAACTTCAACTTGACCTGTTTAAACAATCTATTAATGCTTAAACCTGAGAAATGAATAAAAGGAAAGATATTGACAGACAGTTACTATTTCCTAAAACACTTTAATCATTATACTTCAGTTTTGACAAGAAAGAGACCCAGAGTATAGAAACCACCTTAGTCAATGTGTGCTTCATATTCTTTCTTTTTTTTAAAGCAATCAGGATTTAGTAACTTGCTCAAGGTTACACAGCCAGTTATTTCTGGGTGTGGTGCTAAGTGTCTGAGCCTGGAATTCTATCCCCAGGTCATCCTGACACTGGAGCCGGTGCTCTTACTCGCTGAGCCGCCTGGCTGCCCCTGTTCTTCATATTCTTGCCAGAGATATATGGGAGCCAAGGGCAACACCAGTTTAGGATATAAACTCGTTTGTAAAATTTTACAGAGGAGGATGGTGAAATGTTATGAACAGCATCACCCAGGAATCAGTAGAAAGGCATTTATTAATTACTAAATCATTGGAGATACAAATAGGAAAGTGACTCAGTCCTTGCTCTCAAAAGGTTCACATTCTACCAGGATGAGATAGTGCATGTAGTAGATTTCACTTACACATTAGAAAAACCCAGTGGCCAATAAGAGCAGTAAAGTGGACAGTAATGCATCTTCTTTATTTTTAAATTTAATTTGATTTATTTTTTTGTTAGCTATTAAGTTCCAAACTGTCTTCCTCCCTCCCTCCCCACATCACCTTAGAGAAGACTGCCATTTCACACACACACACACACACACACACACACACACATGTATATGGATGTGTATGTGTATAAAACCATACTATACTTATTTCTACTTATTAGTTATTTCTCTGGAGGTAGATAACATTTTCCTTTATAGGTGCTTTATAGTTGATTTGAGCATTTATAATATTCAGAATAATTTAGTCATTCACATGTGTCCTTAGAAAAATATTGCTCTTACTGCATACAATATTCTTGGTTTTGCTCATTTCTCTGCATTATTTCATGCAAGTCTTTCCACGTTTTTCTTTTTTTTTTTAAGCAATCAGGGTTAAGTAACTTGCTCAAGGTTACACAGCCAATTATTTTTGTGTGGGTGCCAAGTATCTGAGGCCGGAACTGATCCCAGGTCTCCTGATGCTGGGGCCGGCACTCTTACTCACTGCGCTACCTGGCCGCCCCACCACGTTTTTCTAAAATCAACCAGTTCATCATTTATTACAGCACAGTAGTATTCCAATTTGTCTTCTTTAATGCCATTTCTAGTGACAAAAAATTTCTGTTTCTGATATTGAGTATACATTTGGTAGTGCAAAGGACTTTGGTGAAGAGAACTGGAGAAGTGAGGGATAGTGAAATGTTAGAATAAAAAAACCCAGCCTTGTATTGCAGATCTTCTGTTGTCTACCTATATGACTTTGGGTGAATCACTTCACCTCTTTGTGCCTCAGTTTCCTAAAGCAAAAAACTATGAGGTTGGACCAGGTGACATCTAATGATCCTTCTAGATCTACATCTTATGTCCTCATGAAACACCAAGAAAAAGTGAGAAAAGGTGGAATTAAAAAAAAATCCTGGCAAGAAAGCTGATTAATGCCCATCAGACTGAGAATATATAAGGACAAAACTTGAAGGGTAAAAACAAAAAAAAATAGAAAATGGAAATTATCTGTAAATATTCCCATAACAATGTCTCTTTCCCATCTGTGACAATGAAACCACAATATTTGCCTCTGACATGATAATCTCAAGGTCCTTCTTGAATGACTTGAAGTCTTCTAGCATTTCTGTAATTCTGGTAGCCTAATTCCAAGTTAGCTTCATTGATGATACCTTCTGAGCACCCCTGAAGAAATGGACACTGAAACCACCAGTGTAATAGAGTGTTCTTGGTCCAAAATGTCTCCATTTTTCAGATGAGGATCTGTCCCTATCTCCACTTCCAGAATCTATGCTGTTGATGTTTGAGGAAAGTCAGGAATTCATAGATTCATGGGTAAAACAGACTCTTGGTATTTGGGAACAGAAGGAAGTATGTTACTTAGAGTGAACTGAATTGAAGCAGTTAGTTAGTCTTTTGCTATCTCTCCATTTTGCTGCTTTTGATTTCCTGTCCAAAGATGGCACTTGTTTTCTTCTGAGGCGGGGCCCCTGTGGGCAGTATATCTAGCATATCTCACCTTCCTTGGTTGCTCAACATGTGGTGCAATTAGAGAATTGATGATAGCACATATAGCCTCAGATTTCAACAATGGGACCTTGTTAATATGGTCACTGGAAACTGAAGGAGCTATGGTAGAAGATTGAATTGAATTGAAGAAATTGAGTTCTCCTCCCTCAACCTTAAATAGTTTTGGGTATTTCTGATCTGAATGACCAGCTTTTTCCTCAAGACCTCAATGCATATGGCAGATAGAGGAAGAATCATCAGTGTGGAATCTTCCAGGGCATCAGCATTGAATCATCCTCTCTACAAATACTGATTGATTAATTGTTTATTTAGAAGTTCAGTGATGCTGTTTTCTATAGAAGGTACATCTGACTCTCTGAATGCAATGAAAGGGTATGTTCTAGATGTTTTTCCAAATACAAACTCATGGCTTTGATTCTCAAGGTGGAAGCCCATGGAGATCGTATAGATACAGACACAATGAAGTAAAATGAAGACAAAGGAAGGAAACAAGAATTTATTAAATATTTACTATGTGCCAGGCATTGTACTAAACAGTGAGTATACAAATGCAAGCAAAAGAAAGACAGTCCCTGCCCTCAAAATGCTTACATTCTAATGTGGAAAGACAACACACAAAAGGGAACTAAAAAGTAGGAGTTTGGAGGATAAAGGCACTTGGTATGCATGAGTTCAGAAGTCAGACACAGGTCTGGAAAGGGAATGAAGGTAGGTTAATCTGAACCTGACACAAAATGGAGAATCCAGGAGGAACTCTCCATTGGCAAATTGGAAGCAGGCCTTTCAGATGAATATTCCAGAGTGAACAGGATAAAGGGGCAGGAGACTCTTTCAGGACAAGAACCTAAGTGCTGAAGGAAGTTCCAGGACAAACCAATTGTCAAAGGAGAGTGGTTTTTAAACTAAAATAAAAAAGTTAGTAACAGGGTTGATAGGGGAAAGGGGAACATTCTGCAGCTGGTATAGAACTAACAAAGGGTCCTATGCAGAAGTCATCTAGTTTCTGTTGCCTTTTAGGCTTTCATGGGGAGAAGTGTGGAGGAAACTATCCATGGCAGACATTAACATTGAGACTAATAAGATAGAGCCCAGCGGCAACTTGGACTCTGGGAGGAGCAAACCTAGACCATGGTACAGGCAGTGCCAGGACCTGACCAGACTTGGATAGAAAAGAAGAGAAAACAGAGCCTACACTTTGCATTTGCTCAAAATTCAATTAAGAGGATTTTCATCCTCATTTTAAAAAAATGAGAAATTTAGTTAGATTCCCACCTCATTGAAGTATATGGGAGAATTCCAGTAAGAAAACAATTAGGCACTAGCTCTTCTGCATTAGCTGTAGCCTACATGGTAAAACTAAAGAGTGTGCCTAGTAATATTGTGAAAATGGTGTTTTGTTGTTGTTTTCTGGAGCTATATCCTGACCCCTTGCCCTTCACTGCAGGGGGAGTTCAAGCAGCATTCAGCCAAATTGGAATAAGGACACTCAAACAAAATTGGTTTCCCTTAATTGTTGCCCTCACTGCATCTCCATTTCTCATGCTACTTGAGACTGACTTAAGTTTGGGAAATTTGCCAATCATTTGTTAAGCCTTCTGTCTTTATTTTACAGCCCATAGGTTACAACTGACCAACATAGGGAAACATCTGTTGGAAGACAAGCCAAAAGCTACTAAGGACTTCATAATAGATAGTCACCTAGTCTTTTTTTCCAGGCATTCTAGAGTGCACTGAATATTGAGTGCAGTCACTGCAAACAAACTTTTATTAATTCCTTACAGCAAGGGTTTGATTGCTCACTTCATCTTAGTTAATTATTGCTGGTAAATGGGCATCTAGAAATCTTGAGTTTAGAGTGAGGTGGAGTGGCTTTAGTGACTTTAACATGAGTCTTTTTTACTCCTTGGTGGAGGGTTGAAGTTCAGCCAAAGGTCTTGGATAATAGGAGTTTTTGGAGG
>NW_027187302.1:2232319-2237222 GCF_028583685.1 Petaurus breviceps papuanus
TCTCTCTCTCTCTCTCTCTCTCTCTCTCTCTCTCTCTTTCTTCCTTACTTCTTTCCTTCCTTCTGTTTAGTAAGTTCATTTTAAAAATAAGTAGCAAGTATTTTTAATTGATCTGTCCCTCCCATTAGCCCACTGTTAAGTAATTTTTAAAAATCCTAGACCTAAAAAACAAACCCTTCAACACGCAAACACCAACACAACAAATTCTCATGTTTTTCATGTTTGAAACCACATGTTCCTTCCTTTTTTCACATGTCTCTTTCTACATGTTAAGTTTATCACCTCTCAGTCAAGAGACTGGCATGTTTCTTTTTCCTTCCTTTGGATCATGGTTTATCATTCCATTGATCAGGTTTAAAGTCTTTCAGAGTTGTTTTTCTTTATAGTATTATCACTCTATAAATTGTTCTACAGTTCTGTTTGATGTGCTCTGCATCAGTTCATAAGAGTCTTCTCAGATTCCTTTTAAATTGCCCATTTCACCATGTATTACAACACAATAATATTCCATTTCATCAATATGCCTTAATTAGTTTAGCCATTCTCCAACTAGAGAATAGAACACTATTTTAGTTTCCAATTTCTGGCTACCCTGAAAAGTGTTATTATAAACATGTTTGTACATGTAGATTCTTTTCTTCTTTCTTTGATTTCTTTTGGAATATACAGAGCTTGTAGTGTAATAGATGAGTCAAAGGGTATGCACAGTTTGGTTACTTGATGGATATAGTTCCATCATAGTTCTGTTTTCTAGAATGACTGAACAAATTTGAACTTTTACTAACACTAGTGTACCTGTTTTCCCTTACCCCTTCAATATTTGCCCTTTTATCATATTTATCAGTCTAATAGGTGAGAAGTAGAACCTCAAAGTTGTTTTAATTTGTACTTCTCCCAATTAGTAGTGATAAAGAACATTTGATAATATTGTTAATAACTTGGATAGTTTTACCTTGAAAACTGCGCGTGTATATATTTTATTTGTCTATTTGGGAATGACTTTTAGTTTTATATATTTGAATCATTTCCTTATATATTTTGAAATTTATCAGAGAAACTTGCTCCAAAATTTTTTCTCATTTACTATTTCCTTTCTGATTTTCACTAATTTGTTTATACAAAAACTGTTAAATTTTATATAATCAAGTGTCCATTTTATGTGATTTTGTCACTTGTTTAATCATGAACTCACCCTGTATCCATAGATTTGAAGGGTAATTTCTTCCTTGCTTCTCTAAATTGCTCATGATGTCCCCTTTTATATCAGAATCATATATTCATTTGGAGTTTATCTTGGTATATAACATGACGTACTGAGCTATACTCAGAATACACCAAATGGCTTTTAAGTTTTCTGAGCAATTTTGTCAAGTAATGAGTCTTTACCATAGTAAATGGGGTCTTTGCATTTATTTAACCCCATGCAATTGTGTTCTCTTGCTTTATGTTGTGAACTTAGTCTGTTCCATTGACTGACCTCACTTTCCTAGGTAATACCATTCTTCACCTTTTGTTCATATTTTTAAAATTGATTATTCAATATATTTCTATATATGTTACATTTAAACTTTTTGTTACATTTAAAGTGAATATGATAACTTTTACATGGATTCATTTTGCATTAGTGTTCACCTGCTTCTGTAAAGTGTTCTGTTATTATTTAAAATTATTTTAAATATTATTTTATTTTTCACAATTACAAGTCAAGACAAATTTTAGCATTCATTTTTATAAGATTTTGAACTGCAAATTTTTCACCCTCTCTCCCCTCCCCTCTTCCTAAAATGGTATGCAATTTGCTGTAGGTTATACATATTCTGTCATGTAAACCATATTTCCATATTAGTCACAATTATAATAAACAGATCAAAAGGGAAAAAAACCAAGAAGAATAAAGTGAGTGAAAAAGTGTACTTTGATTTGCATTCAGAGTCCATCAATTCCTTATCTGCATGCAGATAGCATTTTCCTTGGTGAGTCCTCTGTACTTGTCTTGGATCATTTTGTTGCTGAGAAGAGTCAAGTTATTCATAATTGATCATAACACAATGTTACTGATACTGTGGACAATATTTTTCTGTTTCTGCTCATTTCACTTTGCATCAGTTCATAAAAGTTTTTCCAGGTTTTTCTGAAATCTGCTTGCTCATTATTTCTCATTGCCCAATAACATTCCATTACATTCATATTCCACAGCTTGTTCAACTATTCCCTCAATTTCCAGTATTTGACCACTACAAAAAGGGCTGCTATAATTTTTTTTGCACATGTAGACCTTTCCCCCTTTTTTATGATCTGTTTGTGATACAGACCTAGAAATGGATTGCTGGATCAAAGAGTATGGACAGTTTCATTGCCATTTGGGCATAGTTCCAAATTGCTCTCCAGAATTGTTGGAGTGCATTAGTTCACAAGAGGGCATTAGTGTCCCGATTTTCCCATATCCTCTCCACTATATAACATTTTTCTTTTTTAATCATATTATTTAATCTGATAGGTATGAGGTGGTATCTCAGAGTTTCAATTTGCATTTCTCTAATCAAAAGTGATTTAGAGTACTTTTTCATATGCATGTAGAAAGCTTTGATTTTTTCATTTGAAAACTTCCTGTTCATATCCATTGACCACTTATCAATTGGGAAATGGCTTGTAGTCTTATAACTTTGACTCAATTCTCTATGTATTTGAGAAATGGGACCTTTATCAGAGATACTT
Source organism: Petaurus breviceps papuanus (assembly GCF_028583685.1). Lineage (NCBI taxonomy): Eukaryota > Metazoa > Chordata > Mammalia > Diprotodontia > Petauridae > Petaurus > Petaurus breviceps. The sequence goes on from NW_027187302.1 coordinate 2,235,035, forward strand.
GCTGTAAAGATTGTTTCCCACTTTCTGATTACCTTCTAATCTTGATTGCATTGGTTTTGTTTGTGCAAAAGCTTTTTAATTTAATATAATCAAAATGATCTATTTTACAAAATTATCAGTTTACATTACAGAGAGCATTACAATGCTTTCTATCTCTTGTTTGGTCTTGAGCCTGCAACTCACTTAAATTCTCCTGTAATAATTTGGATGCTATACCATTTGGTGCATATATGGTTAGTATTGATATTATTTCATTGTCTATGGTATCTTTTATCAAGATGTAATCCCCCCCCATTTCTTTTAATTAGGTTGATTTTTGTTTTTGCTTTGGTTGAGATTGGGATTGCTAATCTTATTTTTTATTTGTTTCTTTTTTACTTCAGCTGAAGCATAATAGATTATGCTCCAACCACTTATGTTTACTCTGTGTGTCTCTGCTTCAAGTGTGTTTCTTGTAAACAACATATTGTAGGATTCTGGTTTTTGATCAGAATTTTTGATCCACTGCTATCTGTTTCTATTTTATGGGAGAGTTCAGCCCATTCACATTCACAGTTATGATTACTAACTGTGTATTTCCCTCCATCTTATTTTTTCCTCCTGTTTGTCTTTACACTCCTTCCCTCCTCAACAGTGTTTTGCTTGTCTAATACCTCCCCTGGTCTGACCTCTCTTCTGTCAGCTCCCCTGTACCCTTATTAAATCTCCTCCTCTCCTCCTTTCTTGCCAGGTAGGATTGATTTCTATATTCAACTGATTGGGTATATTATTCTCTCTTTGAGCCAATACTGATGAGAGTAAGGTTCAAGAGATGCCTGTCACCCACCCTCCCACTTTTTCCTCCACGGTAGTAGCTACTGTCCTGTGTAATCCTGATTGTGGCTCCCCAATATTTGAATTCTGCCTCTTTCTGTGAAATAATTTACCTCCTTCTACCTCTCCCTTCCTTCCGCACCCAGTGTACTCCTCTTTCTCATCCCTTTATTGTTTTTATGTTATTTCCTGAAATTCATCTTATACCCATTCCCTCTGTGTATATTTATTCTTTCTAGCTATACTGTTAGTGTACAATTTTTAAGAATTGCAAGTATCTTCCCATATAGGCATGTAGACAATTCAACTCCATTGAATCCTTTATGTTTTCTTTTCCCTTTTTAGACTTCTCTTGGGTCTTGATATTGGAGGTCATTTTTTTTTGTTCAATTCTGGATTCTCTTTATGAAAACTTGAAATCCTTCGATTTCATTGAATGATCATTTTTCCTTAATTCTACTTAATTTCCCTAGATAGGTGATTCAAGGTTGTAGCACTAGCTCTTTTGCCTTTAGGAATATCATGTTCCATGATGTCTGATCCTTTAATGTTGCAGCTACTGTTCTGTGTAATCCCGATTGTGGCTCCCCAATATTTGAATTGTTTCTTTCTAGTCACTTGCAGTATTTTTTCCTTGACTTGATAGTTCTGTAATTTGGCTCTAATGTTTCTTGGAGTTTTTTATTTAGGGATCTCTTTCCTGAGGTAATTGGTGGATTTTTTTCAAGGCCTATTTTGCCCTCTGGTTCCAGGATATCAGGGCAATTTTCCTTGATAATTTATTTAAAGATGTTGTCCAGGGCCTCCTTTTGATTATGGCTTTCAGTTAGTCCAATGGTTCTGACATTATCTCTCCTCGATCTATTTCCCAGGTCAGTTATTTTTCCAACAAGGCATTTTACATTTTCCCCTATTTTCTTTTTATTCTTTTGAATTTGATTGATTCTTGATGTGTCATAAAATCATTAAATTCCACTTGCCCAATTTTAACTTTTAACTAGTTGCTTTCCTCAGTTAGCTTTTGTATTTCTTTTTTCCATTAGGTCAATTCTACTTTTTAAGCAATAATTTTCTTTTTCCAAGCTTTTGACTCTTTTTTCACAATCCTCTTGCATCACTCTCACTTATTTTTCCAGTTTTTCTTTTGTTTCTCCTTTTTGAGCTTTTCCACAAGTTGTTTTTTTTTTCCACTTGAGACCTCTTCCCATTTTTCTTTGGGGTTTTGTCCATAGTTGTTTTGACATTGCTGTCCTCTTCTGAGTTTGTATCTTGCTCTTCCCTTTCACCATACCTTTTTATGGCCAGATTCTTCCTTCCTTCCTTTCTTCCTTCCTTCCTTCCTTCTTTCCTTCCTTCCTTCCTTCCTTCCTTCCTT
>NW_027187302.1:2237322-2259249 GCF_028583685.1 Petaurus breviceps papuanus
TTCCTTCCTTCCTTCCTTCCTTCCTTCCTTCCTTCCTTCCTTCCTTCCTTCCTCATCTTTTTGGCCCTTTTCCTTTCTTTTAAATTTGAGCTCTGCTTTTGGGGTGGAAGGGGCACTGTCTCAGGCTTCTTGTGTGAGTGGCTAAAGGCCATGGCTATTTACCTCATCTGCACTGATGCTGTCCTGAGGCCAATGGTAGATCCTTGTTTCTGGTGCTGTGCTGAGGGGGTTGGGTGGGAGGTGGCTGGCACTGCTGGAGGCCATAGGGGGTCTGGTAGCTTACCTGGTCCTAAGTTAGAGTTCCAGTGTTGGTGTCTGGTATGTACTGAGGCCTGTAGGGGTGCTTCTGTGTTTCCCTGGGGCTACACTGAAGCACTTGGTGGTTTGACCTCTGGAGGTTGCCTGTTTGCCTGGGGCTACACTGAAGCATGTGGGGGTTCTTAAAGCTGGAGTCTGCCTGGTTTTCTGGCTATGCTGAAGCACAGGTGGGGTCCTGGTGTTAGTATTGCCTGCTCCACTGCACCGAGGCTCAAGATGTCCTCCTGGTTTGCTGAGGTGGGACTTGCTGCTGACTTGCTGGAAGGCTTCCTGCCCTGGACTGCATTTCCTCTTTCACCCTAGTGAGACAGACCTTCTTATCAATCTTCCAAGTTCCTTAGGCTAAAAGATTATTTCACTCCATCTTTTCATTGGTTCTTCTGTTCCAGGATTAGTTTTGGGGCACTATTTTATGGTTGTTTGGAGGTAAATATAGAAGAATTACAGAAATTTAATGTTTACTTCACCATCTTGGCTCCCAGACCCACATATTAATTTTATTATTTTTCCTGCCTCTTGCTATATGATTAGTTCATTTTCTGCAGCAATCATGACTCTTTATTTTTCTATCTGCCATTCTATCTTTCTTTATATCTATCTATCTATCTATCAATCTATCTATGATAATGGTAATTTCATTGGGTATAGTGAATTTCTATTGAGGAAAATCCCTCTCCCTATGCAATTCAGCACTTGTCAGTTATTTGGTCAACAAACATTTATTACTTGCTCTGCAAATTCTAGCCTTAGAATTATCTGGGGACCTTGAGAGTTTAAGTAACTTACCTGAGGTCACACCACTAATATATATCAGAGAGAGGATTTGAACCCAGGTCTTCCCAATTCCAAGGCCAGGCTCTCTTTTATTACATTATGCTTCCTATCTCAGTCATACATTTTTAGATAACTTGCTTGCTGACTTGACCTAACTTGATAGCTACAATTTTCTTCCCTCCAATCCAATCTTTGTTTCTCTAGAAAAGTGGGTTCTTGGACTTTTTGACCTAAGGATATCTTTATACTCTTAAAAATTATTGAGGATCCTTACAAAGAACTTTGGTCTATGTGCGTTATTGCTGGCATTAATTACTTTACTAGAAATTAACATATCTTATTATTATTATGAAAGTAATTTTGACTTCACAGACATTGTAAGAGGGTGTACAGTATACCTTAGAGTTCTCTAGACCATACTTTGAGAACCACTACTCTAAGTTTTAACTGCTCTTTCTATGATATGGTTCCAAGTCCCCTTATGACATTTGTCCCTTTCTTCTGTATGTATGCTAATTTGTCAATATCTTTTTCGAAACTGAGCACAATATTCTGCAATATATGCAAAGTGCTTTGTAAACTTTAAAGCATTATATAAATGGTATTATCATTATTGCTGTTAATATTATTGTTATTGTTGTTTTAGTTGTGGTATGACCATGCTTGCTTTTTGTCTATCCCATCATGCCACTTAGATATAACTGCTTTCACTTCTGCATAGTCACAAACAGACACAGGAGGCAACTCAAATATCATTCTCATCAAAGCATTTGAAGGAGTGATATAGTCATTCAATACAGGTTGTAGCAGGTTCCATCACATATGTTTTTGCACCAAATTTACACTGGTATTCTAAGTCAATTTTGAATGTGTCTGTACCACACATATTGACACCTGATTTTCTTGAATGGTTCTCTGTTTCATGTGCATGTGTCTTATCTTCCCGATGAGACATAAATTCTTTGAGTTTAGGAGTCATGTCTTAACTTCTTTTGTATCCCTGTAGCACAATGTTGGTAACCAGACAGGCACTCCATAAATGCTTGTTGAATTGAAGGAAAATTTTTAAAAGGTGATAGAATAGCAGATTACCAACTCCTTCAGTGTCTCTAACTGCTTCTTCTCTATTGCCTTCACTGGCTCCCCATCTTCCTGACTTTTTAATGTGGATCTTTCCCAAAGATACTATATTCAGCCTTTTTTTCTCTGCTCTTAAGACCTTCTTCTTTTGAATATTCACTCCAATGGCTACAATCTCCATTGCTCAGTGGGTGACTTCCAAGTCTATGCAGTGGCCTGGATCATTATTTTGCACTATTGACTCACATCCCTGTCTTTCAGACCTCTCCACTTGGACAACCTATTAGAATCTTTAAGATAGCAAAACAATAACTTGACCACATGAATATTTCTAGGGCAAAAGGGAGAAAATTGTTTTTGAAGATTAATACTGCCACAGAGGGATGACAGCCATAGAAGGAAGACAGATACCAATGGGGAATAGTATAACCTGTTCCCTTCCCATTGTTCCTAGCTTTATAGGCAGTCTAGTGTCTTGCATATGTCACAAGCTGTATAGTCCGATCCCAGACTTCAAGCCATTCAGGTCTGAAATTTAAATAGCATTTTAGACAAAGAGATGATGTAGCACTTATATGGGACTGTTCCACTATCGAGGAAGACAGCAGAATAGTCTGGACTGCTGAAATCAGGATTCTGGGTTAGTAAGTAATGGAAAATGAGGGACAGAGATCCAGGATCCCCTCATCTCTAACTGTGCTCCAGAAAGCAATTATGTGGGGAGGAATATAGTGTCTAGTTTCCAGGTCAGTTGAACCATGCATCCTGGAGACTCCGATAATACCAGTCAAACCAATTGTAACTGAATCACAATGTCTCAAACCAATCATATTATTTTTTCATAAACACTTCTTCATCTGACTTAGGTATTTCTGTCTGTGGCATTACCATTTACTATTTTTCTAATTCATAATTTTGGGTTTAATTTTTGACTCTTACATTTCCTTTACCTCTCAGGCTTAATCAGTGATCAATTCTGTTGGTTCTACATCATATCCTGCATGGATGCCTCTTTCTTTATTCTCAATGCTACCACTCTGATTCAAACTTTTACCACTTACCTAGACTGTTATAATAGTCACATGGTATGTGTTCCCATATCTACTCCTTCCTTCTTCCCATCTATCCTTCATTTTACTACAAGAAAAATCTTTCCTGTGGATAGTCTAGTCTTAAATGTCACTTTGCTGCTCAAAAAAGCATCAATGCCTCCTTATCTTATGTAACAAAACTGAAACTCATTTGTCTGGAAATCAAGGCCTCACCCTATTATTTTAGGCTTAGTTCATATTAGTCTTCTGCATGTACTCAATGCAATAGCAAAAGTGACTTAAATAGATACTTAAAGGTATGTGATTTGAAAAATAGAGATGGACTGGCCCAAAATCCTTGTGGAGGAGATAACATTTAAAGGAGGTAAGGGAACACTATCTTCAAAAACATGGAGAAACCAAAGGAAGCAGCGTGTTTGTGGGGTAGAAAGTAGCTCAGTTGGCCTACAATAAAGGGTTAATGTGGAGAAATTGTGAGGAATGACACTGCACAGTTAGGTTGGAGGCCATATTGTGCAGGGTGTTAAAGACTAGGACAAAGAGCTTGTATTTTATTTTGTAAGCAGTAGTGAACCATTTAAGCTTTTGTTTGGGGGGAATAATGTGATCAAAGGAATCATTTTGGAGGATGAATCTAGTAAGCTTGTCTAGGATACATGGGAGAGGGAAAGAGAGAGTAGAACCAGTAGAACCAGTCATTTGCAGTCCTGAGATCCTACAGGCACATGATTGTAATGGATTAAACTAATATGGGGACAATGGAAATGAAAAAAAGGATAGATGTAAGAGTGATTGTGAAGGAAGAATCAAGAAGGATTGATGATTGATTGACTGTGGTACTATGAATAAGAGGGAAAAATCAAAGAGGATTTTCAGGCTTCAAGCCTGAATGACTGAGAAAATGGTACCATCAACAAAAATCATGAAGTGATTATAGGGGAAAGCAAGTGAGAGAACATGACTGAAATAAATTCAAAGTAAATGTTCCATTTATAAGTGGGTCATTATAAGAAGGAAGTGTCATTGATGGTGCTATTGTTAGGAAAGTTCATTCTTTCATGGAGTGCTGTAATTCAAGTAACAGAAAATCAGAAACTATTGTGTATGAGGAAGGAAAAATTCCAGTACTGTCTTATAAGGTGAAAAAAAGAAAGCTTTTTTTTTTCTTCAGGAAACATGAACTCACTAACAGAACTCAGAGTCCAGCAAAATTTAATTTCCCTGCAAAGAGATGATGGCTACTCAAGGCATCTTCTAAATGTTAATAGGAACAAGATGCAAGGGTTAAGATGGAAATGTAGAGAAAGGGTGAATAACGTGCCTCAAGCCTTCTATAAAAGAACAGCATTTCTTTGTCTCATAGTAGATTAGCTGTTGAACATGTATACAATGTTTGCCTCATTTTGATGAAGTCAGGTAGAAGAGGCAGACAATAGACTTTCCACGATTAATTTCCATGTAAATCTGTGTGTCATTAGTTGAGGGATGAAAGTTAAAACCATGTTGACAGCTAACTTTGCTCCAAGGGAATATTTAAATATTTAAGAGAAAAGAACTGAGCAGAGAACATTGGGGAATGCAGAAGGAAACTGGATAGTAAGTCATTCTAAAGCCACTAAAACTTCGACTGTGGTTTGACAAAAGAGAAGCAAAGTATAAGAAACTGCTTTCTAAAATAGTATTCTATAGTGATCTAACCAGCTAAAAAAAAAGAGGAACATTTCAATTGCACATGGAACACATGGAAAGAAGACAGAAAGACAGGAAAAGGACAGTTTTTGGGATTCTGTGCAAGGTCATCTTCTGACCTCAGTGCTATCTCAATATAACATTGCAAACAGAAAATAAAACTGAAAACATTCAAACAAGATATTGCCATAAGGACATTGACACACTTATATTATCATTATTTACTTAAGAACTTTAGATTAATTGATCTGGGATAGTATTTATATACAAATGCTAAGGTCAAATAGGATCTTACCTTAGGTGGTAGATTAAAATAAATTTTAAGCAGACAAAACAGAACCTGATAGTGATGTATTAATTTTATGATGCACAATGATAGTTTTAGTTTCTTTTTTTGTGGCAAGACATTTGTAAAATCAGTAATAAAACCAGAGGGCATATATCCACTTTAGCTCAAGTCTGAGAAGAGTAGAGCTTTGACAGGTGTTTTCTGGGGATGGGTGGGGATGGAGGAAGGCCATCACATGTGGTCACACCAGTGTTGACACTTGCATCATTCTGCTTATGCTTCAGCTTCAGTTCATGTTTTAACTAAGCAACTAGTGAGAAGGCCTTCCTTTGGGGTAGTAGAAATTCCCTTAATATCTTCAGTTGTGACCCTAGGAAGAAGATTCTAGAAAAAGAATCAATCAATGAACGAATAAAAAAAATAATCAATTACCTGCTATTTGCCAGATGTCATACTAAGCAGTGGGGATACAAAAACCAAAAGCAAATCAGTCTCTGCCCTTGAGTAAGTTACACTCTAACAAAAGAGACAACACATACATTTATAGGTGTATATGAGAGGCATTCAAAGTAGATACAAAGTAATCTTAGAGGAAAGCTGCTAGATGGCTCAGTAGATTAGAGTACCAGGTTCAAAGTCAGGAAGACTCGGCTTTCTGAGTTCAAATATGACCTCAGATATTTACTAGCTGTGTGACCCTGGGCGTCACCTAACCCTGTTTGCCTCAGTTTCCTCATCTGTAAAAAGAGCTGGAGAAGGAAATTACAAATTACTACAGTATCTATGCCAAGAAAACTGCAAATGGGGTCATGAAGATTCAAACATGACTGAAATAACTGAGCAAAAACTTTACAGGAGAGGACACTAGTAGCCAGAACAAAGACACAGATATGAGAGATGGAGTCTTATTTAAGAAATAGCTGGTAAGCCAGTGTGACTAGACCTAAGAGTATATGAAGGGGAGTAATTTATAAGAAGATTCTGATATTCCCAGAATTTTTTTCTCTTTGGAAAAATCATAGGATTATAAATTTAAAGATGGAAAGGATCTTATAGTTTGGACCCAGTCCTTTCATTTTACAATGAGAAAACCAGGGCTTATAGAGGTTAAATGACTGTAGCAGCAAGCACCCCAAGCACGTCCTCAGGGTTTGCTGCCCATACAGGTTCTTGGATATGCTTTGTTAAAGGAAAACAACTCAAAATGGGTTAACAAGCTTACTTTAATAAGTCAGACATATATCGTTTACCTTGTTCAGGGGAAAAAGGTCAGCACCCCAAACTTCAAAATATACAGACAGAATTATCAAGACATTAACAGATCAAGTAGACAGCTTTCCAAACTGTCCAACCATTACATCCATACCCAGTCAACATCTGGGTTTCCACATCTGGGTTTTTCAAAGCCGGGGGACTCTCAACAACGGCTTCCCAGAATTCAGATCAAATCACAGAACACTTCTCAAAGTGAGTCCGAAAACAAAGCTACACATCAGGGCTTATATAGCCTTCTCCTGGCTCAGAGAATGTAACAACCTTATTGACTCACTGGCCAATCAAGAAGTATCTACTGAAAAACAAGCCTCCCTCCCCAGGCTTCAGGTGCATTTTAGCCTAGGGGCAGGGAAGATCTTCCAAATTTGCATTCCCATTACAATGACTTACCCAAAATGCTAAAGTATTAAACATCAGAAGTGAGATTTGAACTTGTGTCTCTCCTGACTTCAAGTCCAGTTTTCTTTCCACTGTACCACATTGCCTCACTGAGATTATTAGTAGAGATGCTCCCAAGATTGAATGTATTCTGTTGTGCAGAGGTCAGGGTCTAACACAGTAGTTTCATATGCATAAGAAATGTAATTCTGGTAGTAGTATTTTTTCCATATTCAAAGATAGGATTTTATTTGATAAATATGAAATTCAAGTACATCTTTGATACAGTTAACATGCCACAAATAAACCCACAAAATGCAAATAATCCATCTTCAGATGTACCCTTTCCAAAGGATTGTCTTTGAAAGAATTTGAATATTCTTTTTTTAAATTAAATTTTGTGTTTATTTTTAGTTTACATCATTCAATTCCACAAGATTTTGAGTAACAAATTTTCTCCCCATCTTTCCCCTACCCACCACCCCAAAACAGTGATCCCACTGAATACTCCCTCCCCCAATCTGCACTCTCCTATATTCTCCCCCCTCCCCCTTCTGACTTTCCAGTAGGGCAAGATGGATCTCTATGCCCCAGTGCCTGTATATCTTATTTCCCAGTTGCATGTAAAAAAATAATAATATGCATATATTTTTTAAACATTTTATTTTAAAACTTTGAATTCCAGATTCTTTCCCTTCTTCCATCATTACCCACCCTTACTGGGAAGATAAGCAATTCAATATAGGTCATACATGTGAAGCTATGCAAAACATTTCCATAGTGGATATATTGTGAAAGACTGACTATATTTCCCTTCATCCTATCCCACCACCACTTGTTCTATTCTCTACTTTCATCCTGTCCCTTTTAAAAAGTGGGTGCTTCCAACTTCCCTCCCTCCCAGCCTGCCTTCCCTTCCATGATCCCCCCCCTCACCCCTTTCCCCCCTACTCTACTGTAGGGTAAGATACCCTATTTAGTGTGTATGTCATTCCCTCCCTAAGCCAAATTCAATGAGAGTAAGATTGACTCATTCACTTTTAACTTCCTGTTCTTCCCCTCCACTGTAACAGTTTTTCCCTTGCCTCTTTTATAAGAGATACTTTATCCAATTCTGTCTCTCCCCATCTCCTCTCATATTCCTCTCTCACCTCTCAATTTCACCTTTTAAGTATCATCCCTTACTAGTCAATTGCTCCTGTGCCCTCTGTCTATGTATACCTGTACACATATATACACAGACTCATATGTACACACATGTTCATATGCCCATATACCCTCCTATATAGACATATATATGTATGTAGCCACCACTGGTCAGGGTGCCCTGAGGCTAAAACCTTGGGCTCAGGGCTCTTCCCCCAGTGTGCTGCATGGCCCCTTCTTGCCAGCCTGCTGGGCTGTCTCCTACAGGAGGTTAGTTTCTCTCTGTCACTTTGTGGGTTCTGTAGCTTTAAAGTTTGATTAGAGTCATTTTTACATGTATTGGAGTAGGTGGAAGCGGGAACTGCATGGAAGTCCTGTTTCTACTTCTGGTAGTAGTATTAAGGACAGATAAGAGAGAGAGAGTAGAAGTAGAAAGAACTATTTTGAATATTGAAATAGTCTAGGCAGGTGGAAAGTGGCAGCCTATGATAGGGTGGTGACAGTGCATTAGAGATGGTGCTGGGTGCAAGAGATGCTGTAGAGGTCTTAGTATCCGATCCCAAATGAAAGGGGATAGAAAGGGAAGGGTTGTAATTCCAAGGTTATGAACGTAGGACACTACATGAATGATAGTAACACAAGAATTGGTGGAGTCAGAAGAAGAAGAAGGTTTGAGGAAAGATAATAAAGCTCAGTTTGTGATGCGTTGAGCTTAAATGCTTGTGGGACATCCATTTGGAAATATCTTAAAGGTAGTTGAAGAGATGAGTCTGGAGTTAATAAGATACATGGGACCAAGAGATACAGATTCAAGATTATAGACATGAATTAGGGGAAGAGGGAGAAGGGCATTGGAATACCTTGAGGTGAGCTTTATCATTGGTCCTGAGGAGAAGGAGAAGGGTCAGTGGTAGTACTCACCCCAAGGGGACAGCACATCTGGCCCATGCTCTATGTACACTTATGTCTGGGATACATCTGCCTAGAGCAGAGGTTCCTGAACTTATTTGGTCTTCTGTCCTCTTTTCATAAAAAAAATACTCAGTGCCCCCCAGAAATCTACTTTCTTCAGCTTTTTAACATTTTAAAAAATTTGCTCCATTTCAAAAAATAGGTATTTCTTTTAAAAAATGACACATCTTAAATTTAACAATTTATTGTAAATTTGTGTTTTATTCCTGCATTGAAATTTTGATGATGTAATAGTACATCATCTAACTATATAGCATGTTTTTGTAAAAAAAAAAAAAAAAAAAAAAAAAGGTCATTGCATGCACATATTCCTGCTGGACTTCCTGACAATGCATGACATGCTCATCTGCCAACACTTGCTTGTTAAGACCTGTCAGGGGACTTGACCACTAATAGGTTATAACTTGCACTTGTGTGTTTATTTGGAAAATAATGCAATCACTACAACTTTAACTCTGCTATACAACAGATGAAACACATATAAATGTTTTTTCACATTTTTTTTCTTCTCTTCTTTCCTTATGCTTCCACTGTCTCCTTATTTTCAGTCAATACATCCCCCTCCCAAATTGCATCAGAGGCTACCACCACCCCCCATTCCATCTTTCCAGCACCCCGCCCCGGGGGCAGAATCATTCACTTTGGCAACCTATGAAGGGAGTGATGAAGGTAAATGAGATTGTTTAGAGAGAGTGTGTAGAAGAAGGTCAGAAGAAGATAAACAAATCAAGGAAGATACCCTTGGGGAACATCTATGTTAAGAGATCTGGAATGCAATAAGGTACCATTGAAGAAGACAGAGAGGAAACAGAGATGTAGGAAGAGAATGGAGAGGATGTAGTGTGATTGAAATCAAGGGAGGAAAGAGTATCAAGTGTAGAGGAAGTATTCAGCTATGTTAAAAGTTGTGGAGAACTAGCTGTAATTCTGACTCTGTTTCAAAGAGAGATGGGTATCCATTATACTCTTGAGTCCATTATGCCTTCAACAATGAGATAAAAGATGTAAGACAGAGGAAGCTGTACAGAAATCCATGTTTAATTCTACTAAATGCAGGAAAATCAATTTCCAAATAATAGAGCATCTTTTGTGATATAGGAAAACAATCCCTGGATCTAGAGTCAGAGAACTTGGATTTGGATCATAGCTTGGGCAAATTAATTGATCAATAAGTATCTATTTATTGCTTACTATGGACCAGGCATGGACCCTGATTTCCTTATTTCTCCCCAAATAAGTGGACTGTATGAGATGATTTCTAAGGCCCTTTCTAACTCCAAATCTACAAACTTATTAATTTTTCTTCTTTCTCTCCAGGATAAAGTCTGGAATCAAAGAATGTATGAGATATAATGTTCCAGTACTTATGGCCTTTTAGCATAGAAGCAGCTAGGTCTTGTGAAATCTGGATTGTTTTTCTGCGGTATTTAAATTGGTTTTTTTTGTTTGTTTTTATTTTTCCTTGCAATATTTTCTCTTTAACATGGAAATTTTGAAACTTGGCTATGACATTTTGGTTATTTTTCTTCCTAGGATCTCTTTCAGGTGGTGATTCTTCCTATTTCTACTTTACCTTCTTGTTCTAGAACTTCCCAGCAACTTTCCTTATTATTTCCTTTATTAATTCTTGTAATATTGTATGCAGATTCTATTTTTGGATAATAGTTTTTCAGATAATCTGACAAAAATAATTTTTTGCTGAATGAAAGGATTTGGCGATGTTTGAAAACCATTAAATCCATCAATAATGTTCGCTAACAACAACAAAAGTACATGAGCCTTAAGGTCCCTATTAACAGCGTGCTTTCTAGTTTTCTCCCCAAAAGAATGTAAGCTCCTTGAGAGCAGGGAATTTTGTTGTTGTTGTATCACTTGGCCCTATCCCAGTGCCCACCACATTGAAGGGATTTAAATTCTTGTTTATTGATTATTGTTTATGTGCTCATATGTAGCAATATAAACCTGGAAGAAGTAAGGATTCTTTGGGACCAGGCTGAGCAAGCTTTGAAAGAGGTGATCATTCTAAGATGTTCTATCCAAAGAATTTAATTTTCTCCTATCATCAAAGCTGTGATGGATTGTCAGAATCCAGATGCAATTCCCAACTGTCCACAGATCATGTCATAATTCATCCCCTGACAGGAACAAAAAATCCAAGTGGAGGATCCAGGGCTCTCCTTCTGTCATGGTCTAACGCTATCAAGTGCCACACTGCCATCACCACCAGTTTCACCACAAGCGAACAAACCTCAGAGAAACAGCACATAGTGAGAAAATATGGCCCTAGGCCAGGGAGCACATTTCCAGCAAACACTCCCAGTTGAGAACATTCCAACTCAGCTGGAAGGTCTGGTTATTGTTTGGCTCACCTCATGAGGTTTCCCCAGGGCTTCTTTGCTATATATGATGGTAGTAAGATAGTCTAAAGCACTGGGGAATTCTATTCTCTCACATTGCTACATCCATTACCTAAGGCTAGGACAGGGTTTTCTTGACAATGGCGGCAGTGTGGGATGTGTTATGCCAAGTTCTGTAAATCAGTTTTAGCCAGCTCCAAAAAATAGCCCTAAATTTAGGACCCAAGATATTCCAACTCACCAGTTCACTCAAAACTTGTCATAGCCATGGGGTTTGAAGGATCCTCCTACTCCACCCTCCCACTTCTAGGAAGGAGTACACAGAACCCACACTCTGAAGTCATGTACTATATAAATCAAGGGAGTGGATCTGTTATGCCATTGTGTAAGAATGCCAAGCATCAGAGAGAAAGGACTAACTAAATACCTATGAGTCAAATTTTTCACAATGTTAAAAATCATGTATATTGTCAGGAAATGCTGACACACACATGACCATAAGTCCGTGTTGCATGCATGTGAAGGCATCTGCCTATGGTCAGATTTACATTAACAGTGAGAGAAGAACTGAGCCATACAAACCTTTTGAAGGCAGGAAAGAGTGTAGTTGCAGCTGTGTGGGTGACCTGGTGCCCTCTCTCCTGGTGCCTCCCTCTCATTGTTTGTGGTTCATCATCATGCTGACCCTGTTGGCCTCCAGCTATCCAGGATCAGGGATCATTTGCCTGTCCATCAGCACCCCTCCCTCTTGCTCTCAAATTCACCCCTTCCTCTGGTACTCTAGTCTGCCATTTAACTAGATGACATGTCCATCAGTCTTCTCAATTTATCTTAGAGAAGCATACATTGACAATGTGATATTTAAATATGTATAACTATCTCATAATCCTTGTCATGATTCCTAAGCTTTTAGATACTTATTTTTTGTACAGTAACTTTTTTCAAAAGTTTACTTTTTTGGGGAAGTAAACTTTTTTTTCAAAATGTTATTATTTTCAAACAATGTTACTTTGAAATAAACACTTAATTTGGCTTTATTATGGAGTTAACATGGTACAATAGAATGAAAGCTCTGTGAGGGCAAGGATTGCAATATTTTTGTATATGTATGTCCAGGATCAAGCATATTTGAGACAATTAGTATTTCTTGAATAAAATCAAGCTCCTCATTCATATGCTTGTATCAAATATCAACCAATTTCTTCTCCCCCCATCAGTCAATCAACAAACCCTTATTAAGCACCTACTCTAGGTCAGACACAATATCAGGTAATGAGGATACAGAGACAAAACTTAAACAGTCTCCTGCCCTCAAGGAGCTAATATTTCATTGTGTCAGCTGGGTGGTGCAGTGGGTAGAGCACTAGGCTTGGAAGCAGAAAGACTCATCTTCCCGAGTTCAAATTTGACCTCAGATATTTATTAGCCAAGTTACCTTGAGCAAGTCACTTAGCCTTATTTATCTCAGTTGCTCATCTATAAAATGAGGTGGAGAAGGAAATGGTAAACCACTCCAGTATCTTTGCCAAGAAAACTCCAAATGGGATTACAGATAGTTGAATATGACTGAAAAATGATTTAATCTTTCATTGGAGAAACAACATTTATACATCTAAGTCAATACAAACTATAGGCAAAGTAGATACAATGCAATTTCAGGATTGAAGAAGAAGGGAAAGGCACAAGCAACTTGAGTAGTGGTGGTAAGGAAAGGTCTCATGTAGGAGGTGCTACTTGACCTTTGCTCTGAAAGTTGCTAAGGATTCTAAGAAGCAGAACTGAGGAGGGAGTGCCTTTTGGCACTAGCTCTCCTAACGAAACACTGAGAGTATGATACCAAACCATGCCAGAAACAAAGATATCACTTTAAATTCAAAACATTAATAACTGTCTCCTGACTACATTGTATTAGACATGGTTTGAGTACCACTACCTTTAGACTGAAAATAGGTGAAAAGCTTGGATAGGATGACAAACTCTTGTCCAAATCTTTCAAGATTTCCTCATTAGTCACTGATATGGATATTATTCCATATTCATTTATGCAGACTGTAACTCATCCAGGCCCACTCAACTTGGGTGATTGTAAGCCATCTCCTCACACAAATTTGCCACAGAGAGAGCTACCCAATGTGCTTAGGACTTTCCTTGATTTCTTCTGGCATTGTAAGGATACTAATGGAGTACATGTGCTTTTTAACTCTTATTTGTTTGGTGGGTTTTCTTGCTCTGATTTTTTCTTGTAACTACTTATTTGTAATGCATTGCAGGCCATCCACACCCACCATGTGCCTACTCATTTCTTATTTATGTCTTAATTTCAGATCAATTACCATTTCTATCACCACCAAAAAATGCTTATTGAACATCTGCTATATTACAAGCTAGGGATATGAAGAGACATATAACACAGACCCTGTTCTCCAGTCTGTTAATAAATAAAACAAGATAGTGTAAGTACCAAATGAGTCAGGATTCCAGGAATTCAAAGGATGGAAAGAGATTAAGAGCGTAGGTAGTCAAGGCTTCAAGGAAGTGGGACTTGTGCTGGGCTGAAAGTAGAATAGGACCTTCATAAGTAGAAAGGAGAGGGAAGGGCAGTACAAGCAAGGTAAATGGTGTGAGAAAGTTAAAAAGATTGGGGTTGTATAATAAATAGAACAATTTGGCTAGAGTGTAATCTGAGAGGCCAGGTCCCTTGTCTCATATGTCTTTGTATCTCTTCCAATAGTTAGCACAGTATCTTACATAAAACTGGCACCTAATTGCATGTTGAATGAATGAATGAATGAATGAGTGAGTGAATGGAAAGCTTGTGAAGAGGAATCATGGAAGTTGTAATTGGAGAGGTATATGGAACCAAGAATATCAGGCAAATGAGTTTATACTTTATTCTTCAGGTAATGAGGAGCTATCAAAGACTTTTGAGTAGGGTATGGTATATACAAAGTGGTCTTTTGGATAGCGATATTCAAGCAGAAGTGTATAGAATGAATTGGAAGAAGATTATGATTCAGATATAAGGTAATGAAGGCCTCAATTAGGATAGGGACAGCAGATATAGTAAATGGATGGATTCTTCAGATACCATGAAGAAACATAAAAAAGTGTTTGATACCTGACTGCATGTTGTAGGAATGAAAGGGAGTTAAAGGCGTCTCTATAGTATGTTTCTGGCCTGAATGACTGGAATAATGATAGAGAAATTCAGATGAGGAATGGCAGATGGATAAAGATGATCATAGTATCATAGAAATACAGGTTTTGAATTAGAAGAGATCAGAGTGATTATCTATTTCAACTCTTTAATTCTATAGGTAAAGAACATGATGGCCACCGTAGCTAAGTAACTTGACAGAGGTAATAAAGGTTGAAAATATAAGTTTCTGGATTTGAACCCACATCCTCTGACTCTAAATGTAGCACTCTTGGTTTTAGATAAGTTGAGTTTGGGATAATGAATGAGGTCATTAGTTATGAATTACATGGAGAAGTCAATAAGAATTTCAATTGAATCAGAAATATAGAATTAGATTATATAAAACTAGCATTTCATGTATAGGGCCAACTCTTTAGGGAAATAATAATAATAAACATTAAATAGCTCTTTCATTCCATGGGATCTTTTTCCAATATCAAAACATGTGACTTTGATAAATGTAAAGTTCTTAATGTCCAAGGAAAGATAAAGAGTAAAGGCTTTAAACTTGTATGCAGAAGTTATATTAAACCAGTGGGTAAAGGTGATACTCAGAAATTCCTTGGAGTCTTTCTGGAAAGTTCCATTGGGTATACAATTGTCAAGAAGAAAGTGATGACTAAATATGTTGAGACTCATTGGCATCCTGAAATCAATGTTGACTGAGAGTTTAAACACATTAACACCTATGCAATACCAGTCAATGTATACTTTTGTATTTATAAAATCGACAAATAACAGATTTGGAAAAGATTTTTTAAAATTTATACAAAATTAATGAAATGCAGAGTCTATTACCCGAAAGTAGTTATGAGACAAATGCTCCTTTCCTTAACAAGGAGGAATGATCTTAGAGCACATGAAAACAGGGCAAAGGCCTATAGGAATACCTTTGGAATAAGTAGATATCATTTCATTAGGAATAATTAAGATTGAGAACCATTAGATTTGATGAATGTAACTGAAAATGTTTGTCCTCTGGATGGAACCTATGAAACGATTAAGACCCAATTATAGAATCACAAAACCCTCCCTAGATCACTTCCAAACAAATTTTTAATAAATATAGCTATACTCAACATCTCCAAGCTTCATGGAATTAAACACTTCCAAAATATAGGAACCTAGCAAAGGTAATCAAAATCATTTGGGGACAGGACAAGGTACAGAACATCCTTGTTTCCTATCTACTAAGGGAGTGGTACTGAGGGTATTTTCATTGAGCCTACAGAGGATGAGCTTATATCCTAACTCCTCTATTCATCTATAAAATGAAGTTATTTTATTCACCTGTATAATAATCTATCTACATAATATCAAATATTATTATAGTAGAGAGATTACAACTTGCCAGGACTATTTCTATTGAACAACATTAAAAAAGATGAGACTAGAATGATAATAATAAACATGTTTATTGATTGATTGAGATATACCTTCCTAGATGTTAGCCATTGGAGGTCCACCCTACATATAAGAGACATTATTTGCTTTCTTCTGTCATCAAGATGGTACCAGTGGAGCATTCTGCTTATTTATCTTTCTCCATGTAACAAGCCCCATTACAGATTCTACTGCTGAAGTACATCCTAACAATTCCCATGAAATTAACATTTTAATCACTCAGATTCTTCATGAATTTAATATTTTTCCAACAAAACTAAACAACTTTCATTTACTTACCCTATAGACACAACTAAATCACATGAAGGACCCTCAGAATGGCTTGCAGTCAAGCCCAGGCTAGATGTGTATATTGTATTACAGTATTTTAACTATAAACTTGTCATAGCTAGCAGCTCCCTGTGTTCCCCATAGCCAAGAAAATTTCTCATTATGAATACATATCCACTCTTTATTCCACTAACTGTGAATTGGATGATTATTTAATATTTCTCATAAATGTCCATGACTCTATAGGATATCCTGTGCCAAGCCAACAGCAGGGTCCCTGTCATGAAAACGTCACATTCTAATATCACTTTGGACATTTCCAACATCATGGAGCCATGATCCTAGCATTGCTGCACAGTGTTACTCAGTCTAAGAGGTGTGCTTCCAAGTTTGTTCAATGGATCACTTTAGCCCTTAAGTCCAAGTGATTACAGTTTTAGATGCCTTGACCAAAACCATGCACAAAGAAGGTTCAGCTCTTTCCCTCTGTTTCTGGTAACTATAGCTCCCACTTAATTCTGTAGGATGCTCTAGGCTTTATGAGTCATTGTTTTTCCAGTTATTCAGAGCTGGATACTTTGATAAAAGAGTCGATGCTTTTTTTAAAACACGGATCACTTGCTGAACCCTTAGTTTTGAAACACTTCTATCTAAATTAATGTCTTCCATTTACTGGAATAAGACCTCACAGAATTTTAGACCCAAGCAATGGAATGAATGCTGGTTAATCATGAATACAATGCCCATGATTTCACTACTTTTGTGTTTTCTTTAGTGTCTAATTTAGAGCTGTGCATATAGTTAATGTTTAATGAATTGGTGTTTGAATGAATGAATAGTAAGTGCTCAATAAATATTTGATTGATTGACATACCAAATAATTTCTTCAAAGCAATTTCAAGGACAGCATGACTTTTGGTTTGGTTTGGTTTGGTTTTGCTTTGGAGTGAATGATGATCACTGCACAGGGCCCTGTTCCCATCTTACAAAGTATTAAGTAAGTGTTACCAAGAAAAAGAAATAGAAGGTCCAAAATAGGAGCTGTTTGTGGGTATTCAGAATTTGACCTGTTATCTGTCCACACATTTTATTTAATATTTTAGTGTTGCCTTTTATTTTTAGACCAATATAATTTCCTCTTAATCACCCCCTGCTAACCAAACCCTGACTTAAGAACAAAGAAAAGCACCTAAGCAAAGATAACCAACAGAGTGATCACATATTTTGTCTATGTATCGTATATACAAACATATATTTCACACTAGACCTGGAATTGAAACAATTTAGGAAGCTCCTGGTGAACATTGAAAGGTTAGAGGACTTGCTAAGAGTCACACAGCTAATATTATACATATAGGTGTGTGTTTACATGTATATATTGTATGTGTGTGTATGTGTATGTAGAGAGACACAAAGAAAGATAGAATGGGTATTCAAGAGATAGAGAAAGAGAGAATGGATGTTCAAGAAGGACTAACCCCTTTGGTGTCAGGGCTTGCTGAACCCTTTTTAGGGCTGCTCCTTCACCTTGTGGTGTCCATTCTCTTCTGTGGCTTCAAGAAGTTATAGCATGTACAGTGGCCACATCCTGGTAAGTTGTGCTGGCAAACAGACTAACCTAGGTTGAGGGTAACCATCGTTTGTAATCACAAACTTCTTGGTCATTAGGAGGGTGTCTACCCATAGCATATGAAGATTTCCCCTAGTGGAATGGGCGGATGGGAACACTTTGTTCAAACAGTCATTAAAGAGGCTGAAGCAGGCTCTCTGTGAAATGCTTAGAGCTTTGTTAGACATCGAAGACACCAAGTTCATCCACTGAATCCTGGGCTATCACCAGTTGCCCTGTCTTTTGTCTTGCCACTGGACTTTAATGATTCTGGAAGAGAGAGTGAGGCTGA
Source organism: Petaurus breviceps papuanus (assembly GCF_028583685.1). Taxonomy (NCBI): domain Eukaryota; kingdom Metazoa; phylum Chordata; class Mammalia; order Diprotodontia; family Petauridae; genus Petaurus; species Petaurus breviceps. Next base: position 2,255,427 of record NW_027187302.1, read on the forward strand.
CTACTTTATGCAACTCTGCTTCACTTAAATCCAATTCACCCATGAATCAAGATATCACCCTGTGATGCCATTGGTCCTCTTCAAAAATGAAGTACAAACAACTACATACACATAAACACACATGTATCTATCTATCTATCTATCTATCTATCTATCTATCTATCCATCTATCATCTGTCTGTCTGTCTATCTACACATGTACATATTTATATATACCTACACATATGTATGTGCATATGTATATATATGTGTGTGTCTATATCTATATATATCTGAGATGACTTTCAATTTTTTCTGAGTAAACTCTTTTTCCTATTACTACAAGAGATAGAGTAACAGCAGGTACATGTTGCTTTTTTTTTTCTTTCTCAAATTTCCATCTAACAATGGCACTGTTAAGCATCCTGTTCAGCTTCCTGGTCCTAGAAGATGAACAACAGAGTTAAATTTGGAAGGTTCATGGCTAGGCAGGGAGAATGGTGAGTACATATGTCAGAATGACTATAGGTATGCATCTCACATAGAGTATATATCTGGGACTTCACTATTAAAACAAAGATACTTTTGGAATTGACTTTTCACAGTCTTGTATTTTTCTCATGTCTTTAACCATGGAAACAGTTACATCTCTATCAAGAACTGAACCTGGAGTCAGGAAGATCTGAATTCAAATACATCTTCAGACACTTACTAGCTATGTGATTCTGAGCAAGCCACTTAACCTCTATCTGCCTCATTTTCCTCAACTGTAGAAGGAGATGGTAATTGTACTTCCCAGGATTGTAGTGAGCATCAAATGATATAACATTTGTAAAGCACTTAGCCCAATACCTGGCACCTAATAAATGCTTGTTTCTTTTCTTCCTTCCTTCCTTTTTCCCATTGTTATACTGGGGAACTGATTCTATGTGACTTTTGGATACTGCAACTGTTTGACATTGACACGATTGACAATATATATTATTATTAAATATATTAAATAAATAAAAACAGCATATATTAAATCAGCATTTGCATATTATCCTATTGCCTTTTTGAATGAGCTCTTAGAGAGCAAGGACTTTTCCTATGTAATGTAGTATAAATGCTCAGACTACATTAATAATAAGAAAAATGAGTAGGAAATAATTATTACTTCTTTTTGAGTTGCCCTTAAAAAAACCAGCACAACAAAAACAAATAACCTTTAAAAAGCCTAACCCTCTAGAATTTTATTAATGTCTCACTTTGGTATACAAGTATTTTTTACAGGTCATTTAAGGGTTGGTATAAGCTGGGTGGTCTTTTATTGTATTTCCTTGTCCAGAGTTAATTGACTATAACTTTCCTTTAAAAAAAAGTTCTGGTATATATGCTGCTCTGGCTCAGAGAGAAAAAAATGTGGCTTATGACATTATGACATCATTACTAAGACTGGATTCACTAGAGGTCAAAGTCTGCCATTGTATGAAGTATATGTACTGTTTCCCCTCCAACACAAAGTTGTATATAGATAACCAATGGCAGGACTTTAGTCTTCTGAAAAGGAAATTTTAAACTGATCTCTTGGCCTTATCATAATTAATCTGAACTGTATGTAAAATTGTCATAGTTTCTGGGAACACAAATTATTAGTTTCCTGAAATCACTTAGGGTCACTGACATTAAATGATTACAATAAAATATGCATACGTAATACATGCATATGTATATATACATATGTATAATATATAAAATACAATATATATACTAGTTTGCCTGTTACATTATATATATATGTATATGCATATGTATTTGTTCATGCACATACATATACACCAATAATAAAATATATAGGTTATTAAAAGCTGAGTATATAATATAGACATTAATATGCAATACTGATACATATGTATATGCACATATTAGCATGTATGTATATAATTATAAATACAATAAATATGTACAAAATCTTTTAAAACTATGCATTGTTGAATGTAAATATGGCGTATACATTTATAGTATCTACCAACTTTTAAAATGCACAAATAATATATTCATGTATATAATATGCAATACATAATGTATAATATGCAATATAGGTAATATAATATGCAATGTGTGTGTAATATGCAATAAGATTTATATGTGCACATATTACATAACATAACTTAAATCTGGTCTATAATAATCACATGTATATAAGTGTACATTATCCATAAGTTAACACTGTGAATTATAAATATGCATGATTAGGCTTGAATAAAGCTGGCATATTAGTAATTCTTTTACTTAATAGATCACTCACAAACATTTATTAAGCATTTACCATGTTGCATCTACCATTAAAATCTACTAAGCATATGTTGAAATAGTGAATAAAGCATACTTATATATTGTGTATAAATATGCATGTAAATATACACATACATGTGTATAAACATATGCCCATAGACATGCATATATGCATCAACATGCATATGTGGTTATAGCTATTAAGATTTCTATTTATAATTGGTTTTATTATTTATTGGATTTGGAGCTTGTATCTGTGCCTGGGGTTTGAGTGCATGGACCCTCCTGACACTAAAGTGTGAGCAGACTAATACTATATAATTTCCAGAAAGATTTTTTTCCCCTACAGCAATTCTGTGCAAGGCCAATTAGAGAGCCTCGTTTCCTGACAGCCACAAATTTGGGCTTGGAAAAGTTAGCAAAGGAAACAAGTTCAGTGAGTGTGACAGCACACAAGGAAACACCAACTCAGAGCACATGGGAGTAGAGCTTTAAGAGGAATGCCTCGGTGGTTAAAAGCTAGGCTTTTGTGAGTTAAAAAAAGTTTAAACATAAGGAAACTTCAGTTTTAACATATAAAAGTTGAAAAGAGATGAAAGGAATTAGAATCCTATAAGCATTGAGCTGAAGGAGGCATAAAAGATGGCTTGACCCAGAGACAGGATTGCTCCTAGACCAGTAAGAGGAAATGTTATGGAAATATATACTATTTTTTAAGGTCTTTGAGAGAAGGACTCCCAGTTTGCTCCAGTAATCAAGCCCAATATTAATCAGCCTTTACTGTTGGGAAGTTCTGCTTTATCTCTGCCCTGAATTTTTCATGTTTAGTTTAATTCGATTTTCTCTTGTGTGGTCTTTACTGAAGATGGAAAACACCTGGTTACTGAATTCCATTTGGTAACAGGGGAACTGATGAGAAAGCCAAGTCCAAGCAATGTTGACTGTACAAATGATATGGAACTGGTGATTCAAGAGATGTAATTTGTACAAATACTTCCATAATATGATTCATACTAAAATATGTATCTGTATGCGTATCTCAGGACATGACTGGGATGTGACAGAATGCTGCTGTCACTTTCATAATGGGGATTGATGGACTAATTCTAGAGAGGCTATTTATGAAGAAGGTTCTTCTCAAGGTTCATATGACTAATTGACCTTTATATTTAACATCTGACTTTTTTTTTTGCCAAGAGTAGTGGCATATGTCTGTAATCCATGCTATCAGGGAGTCTGGGGCTGGCAGATAGATCATTTGACCTCAGGAGTTTTGAATTGTAGTGGGCTAAGCTGATCTGGTAGCCACATTAAGTCCAGCATCAATATGTTCAGATCAAGTTGACAAGCATTTGTTAAGCACTCACTATGTGCCAGACCCTGTCCAAAGCACCAGGAATGCAAACACAAGCAAAAAGACAGTCCCTGCCTCCAAGGAGGAGGATCTTGCTTATATCACAATAGCCTCCCAGTGTTGTTGAATATCCACTTTGCTTCTAGCCTGGGTAAGATAGAAGACAATCTCTAAACTTTCTCTCTCTCTCTCTCTCTCTCTCTCTCTCTCTCTCTC